>NC_136791.1:35269365-35341865 GCF_951216825.1 Electrona antarctica
TGTTAGAGTCCACAGAAGACATGTAAATATGATATAAATGCTTAAACATGTAGCTAGGTGTAATGTTAGAGTCCACAGAAGACATGTAAATATGAAATAAATGCTTAAACATGTAGCTAGGTGTAATGTTAGAGTCCACAGAAGACATGTGAATATGAAATAAATGCTTAAACATGTAGCTAGGTGTAATGTTAGAGTCCACAGAAGACATGTAAATATGAAATAAATGCTTAAACATGTAGCTAGGTGTAATGTTTGTGTCCACAGAAGACATGTAAATATGAAATAAATGCTTAAACATGTAGCTAGGTGTAATGTTTGAGACCACAGAAGACATGTAAATATGAAATAAATGCTTAAACATGTAGCTAGGTGTAATGTTAGAGTCCACAGAAGACATGTAAATATGAAATAAATGCTTAAACATGTAGCTAGGTGTAATGTTAGTGTCCACAGAAGACATGTAAATATGAAATAAATGCTTAAACATGTAGCTAGGTGTAATGTTAGAGACCACAGAAGACATGTAAATATGATATAAATGCTTAAACATGTAGCTAGGTGTAATGTTAAAGTCCACAGAAGACATGTAAATATGAAATAAATGCTTAAACATGTAGCTAGGTGTAATGTTAGAGACCACAGAAGACATGTAAATATGAAATAAATGCTTAAACATGTAGCTAGGTGTAATGTTTGAGACCACAGAAGACATGTAAATATGAAATAAATGCTTAAACATGTAGCTAGGTGTAATGTTAGAGTCCACAGAAGACATGTAAATATGAAATAAATGCTTAAACATGTAGCTAGGTGTAATGTTAGTGTCCACAGAAGACATGTAAATATGAAATAAATGCTTAAACATGTAGCTAGGTGTAATGTTAGAGACCACAGAAGACATGTAAATATGATATAAATGCTTAAACATGTAGCTAGGTGTAATGTTAAAGTCCACAGAAGACATGTAAATATGAAATAAATGCTTAAACATGTAGCTAGGTGTAATGTTAGAGACCACAGAAGACATGTAAATATGAAATAAATGCTTAAACATGTAGCTAGGTGTAATGTTAGAGACCACAGAAGACATGTAAATATGAAATAAATGCTTAAACATGTAGCTAGGTGTAATGTTAGAGTCCACAGAAGACATGTAAATATGAAATAAATGCTTAAACATGTAGCTAGGTGTAATGTTAGAGACCACAGAAGACATGTAAATATGAAATAAATGCTTAAACATGTAGCTAGGTGTAATGTTAGAGACCACAGAAGACATGTAAATATGAAATACATGCTTAAACATGTAGCTAGGTGTAATGTTAGAGTCCACAGAAGACATGCAAATATGAAATAAATGCTTAAACATGTAGCTAGGTGTAATGTTAGAGTCCACAGAAGACATGTAAATATGATATAAATGCTTAAACATGTAGCTAGGTGTAATGTTAGAGTCCACAGAAGACATGTAAATATGATATAAATGCTTAAACATGTAGCTAGGTGTAATGTTAGAGTCCACAGATGACATGTAAATATGAAATAAATGCTTAAACATGTAGCTAGGTGTAATGTTAGAGACCACAGAAGTGAACCTTTCAAGCCTGTTTTCTCAACTCGCTGTTTCTCTGCAAGACATTACTCTATAAGCCATATCTCCAAAACTGGTGGGTCAAACTGAACAACCAATATGTCAATTTGAAGCTATGATTCCCTGCTTTCACATGATATGAAAAAACGAAAATTCAAAAAATCCAATGGCAGGTTTCATTAGTTGTATGCCTCTCTTCCATGTTGTCAGAACCACCACGGTGAACTATCTCGGCCCGCAGAACAGCTTCCAGTACCCAGATCCCCAGAGAACCTTCAGCAGACCACCTTTTGCTGTCAAGTTCCAGGCCAAAGCTGGTAAGTTGTCTGGGCTGGCCCGTAACCCTAACCCCTAGTATAGCCCTGACGACCTTACAGGCCCGTAACCCTAACCCCTAGTATAGCCCCGACGACCTTACAGGCGTGTCAAAGGCTCAAGTTATGTCATTTAGATAACGATACATTGTAACAGCGATACGATACGTATCACGATACATGGTTGACGATACGATACCTGGACCATATTGGTTCATTATGACGATCTGATACGATTCAATGATTTGAAATCGATACAGTAACTATTTAATTAAGTAATTAAACCCCTCTTTTTCATTTATCTTCTAAAAATAGCTAAATACCTGCACAAAAATGTAGTATTGATACAATCGATTATTTGCATAGCAAAACAATTCGATAGCGATTAGTACCATTGCAAAACAATACGATACGATGCATATCAATGTTGCTGACTATAGTACAATACGATACGATGCATAGTCAATGTTGCTGACTATAGTACGATACGATACATATCAATGTTGCTGACTATAGTACAATACAATACGATGCATAGTCAATGTTGCTGACTATAGTACGATACGATGCATATCAATGTTGCTGACTATAGTACAATACAATACGATGCATAGTCAATGTTGCTGACTATAGTACGATACGATGCATAGTCAATGTTGCTGACTATAGTACAATACAATACGATGCATAGTCAATGTTGCTGACTATAGTACGATACGATGCATATCAATGTTGCTGACTATAGTACAATACGATACGATGCATAGTCAATGTTGCTGACTATAGTACAATACGATACGATGCATAGTCAATGTTGCTGACTATAGTACAATACGATACGATGCATAGTCAATGTTGCTGACTATAGTACAATACGATGCATATCAATGTTGCTGACTATAGTACAATACGATGCATATCAATGTTGCTGACTATAGTACAATACGATACGATGCATAGTCAATGTTGCTGACTATAGTACAATACGATACGATGCATAGTCAATGTTGCTGACTATAGTACAATACGATGCATATCAATGTTGCTGACTATAGTACAATACGATACGATGCATAGTCAATGTTGCTGACTATAGTACCATACGATGCATAGTCAATGTTGCTGACTATAGTACAATACGATACGATGCATATCAATGTTGCTGACTATAGTACAATACGATACGATGCATAGTCAATGTTGCTGACTATAGTACAATACGATACGATGCATAGTCAATGTTGCTGACTATAGTACAATACGATACGATGCATAGTCAATGTTGCTGACTATAGTACAATACAATACGATGCATAGTCAATGTTGCTGACTATAGTACAATACGATGCATATCAATGTTGCTGACTATAGTACAATACGATACGATGCATAGTCAATGTTGCTGACTATAGTACAATACGATACGATGCATAGTCAATGTTGCTGACTATAGTACAATACAATACGATGCATAGTCAATGTTGCTGACTATAGTACAATACGATACGATGCATAGTCAATGTTGCTGACTATAGTACAATACGATACGATGCATAGTCAATGTTGCTGACTATAGTACAATACGATACGATGCATAGTCAATGTTGCTGACTATAGTACGATACGATACGATGCATATCAATGTTGCTGACTATAGTACGATACGATACGATGCATAGTCAATGTTGCTGACTATAGTACGATACGATACGATGCATAGTCAATGTTGCTGACTATAGTACAATACAATACGATGCATAGTCAATGTTGCTGACTATAGTACAATACGATACGATGCATAGTCAATGTTGCTGACTATAGTACAATACGATACGATGCATAGTCAATGTTGCTGACTATAGTACGATACGATACGATGCATAGTCAATGTTGCTGACTATAGTACAATACGATACGATGCATAGTCAATGTTGCTGACTATAGTACGATACGATACGATGCATAGTCAATGTTGCTGACTATAGTACGATACGATACGATGCATATCAATGTTGCTGACTATAGTACAATACGATACGATGCATAGTCAATGTTGCTGACTATAGTACGATACGATACGATGCATATCAATGTTGCTGACTATAGTAACTGCATCGATGCAGTTGCTATATCGTTACACCCCTAGTATATACGCATAGTTTCATTCTATAGATATTCCACGGTTAGGTTCTGAGCTTACGTATGATTCATGATTTATGTATGTGATGTATTACCATGTGTTTTTGTTCTTGCTTACTGTAAATCGCTCTGGATTAAGAGTGTCTGCTAAATGCCTAGATTGTAAATTGGGTGTGTCTATGTGTGCGTGCTTGCCCGTGACGTGCGTGCATGCGTGTGTGTGTGTGACCATATGCGCGCGCCTTATAACATAAATATTATATTAACACAAATGATATTTCAACCCATTGCTGTCTGCTACAGCTGCTGGGCGTCCGTCCTTTGACTTTGTGATGATCCCCCTGCACGCCAAACCAAGTTCTGGCAAGACTGTGGCTGAAATCAACGCTCTGGCTGATGTGGTGAACACTCTCCCTCGTGCATGGAATACCCAGGTCATTATTATTGATCTGATGTGGTGAACACTCTCCCCTGTGCATGGAATACCCAGGTCATTATTATTGATCTGATGTGGTGAACGCTCTCCCCCGTGCTGGAATACCCAGGTCATTATTATTGATCTGATGTGGTGAACGCTCTCCCCCGTGCTGGAATACCCAGGTCATTATTATTGATCTGATGTGGTGAACACTCTCCCCCGTACATGGAATACCCAGGTCATTATTATTGATCTGATGTGGTGAACGCTCTCCCCCGTGCTGGAATACCCAGGTCATTATTATTGATCTGATGTGGTGAACGCTCTCCCTCGTGCTGGAATACCCAGGTCATTTATTGATTTGTTTTTAGTTAGAGTCACCAATAGAGCGTCGCAGTCCCGCCCCCTTTTTTGGACCAAACAAATAATTACAAAGATGAAAAACCTGCTGTTTTTTTCTACTTTCTAATTCTTTGTTTGGCCCAAAACATTGTGTTTATTGTCATGATTTGTCACGACAAGATTTGGCTTAGTCCGCGGCGTAAACGTCTTTAAATAAATACTTTCTGAAATGTCTATGAGGAAAATGAACGGGGATTTATTTTCCGGGTCTCTCGAGGGGGCGGGACTGCGACGCCCTTTTTCTCTCCAATAGACCTTTAGCTAAGCCGTGGTCCAATCACAGCTGAGCATAACATGGGTTAGACAAACCTCTCCACAAATAGTTTTCCTATATGATAAAACATTGTTTTAATAAAGAGATGTCACACACATACTTTTCCAGTGCATATGATACGGCAGGCCTTGTTGACGGATTTGGAAGAGATTTTGAAGGTCTGGTTCCAAAAATGAACCAGTATTTAGTTTAATGTGTAAAATCCATGATATTTACATTGGAATGAATGAGCCCGGCTGGAAAGTGTCTTAAGTGGGAGAGGGCGGGGCTGGAGAGGGCGGGGCCCGGCTGGGAGAGGGCGGGGCTTAGCTAAAGGTGAATTTAGTAGGCATATTACCAATTGATTCCTCCCCAGCAGGGCCACAAAAATAGCCATTGGGCCGTTGGGGCTGCACCAACCTTAATCCGGTCGTTTTAACGCACCCCTCACCAACTTTAATCCGGTCGTTTTAACGCACCCCTCACCAACTTTAATCCGGTCGTTTTAACGCACCCCTCACCAACTTTAATCCGGTCGTTTTAACGCACCCCTCACCAACCTTAATCCGGTCGTTTTAACGCACCCCTCACCAACTTTAATCCGGTCGTTTTAACGCACCCCTCACCAACCTTAATCCGGTCGTTTTAACGCACCCCTCACCAACCTTAATCCGGTCGTTTTAACGCACCCCTCACCAACTTTAATCCGGTCGTTTTAACGCACCCCTCACCAACCTTAATCCGGTCGTTTTAACGCACCCCTCACCAACCTTAATCCGGTCGTTTTAACGCACCCCTCACCAACCTTAATCCGGTCGTTTTAACGCACCCCTCACCAACCTTAATCCGGTCGTTTTAACGGACCCCTCACCAACTTTAATCCGGTCGTTTTAACGCACCCCTCACCAACCTTAATCCGGTCGTTTTAACGCACCCCTCACCAACCTTAATACGGTTATTTTAACGCACCCCTCACCAACCTTAATCCGGTCGTTTTAACGCACCCCTCACCAACCTTAATCCGGTTATTTTAACGCACCCCTCACCAACCTTAATCCGGTTATTTTAACGCACCCCTCACCAACCTTAATCCGGTCGTTTTAACGCACCCCTCACCAACCTTAATCCGGTCGTTTTAACGCACCCCTCACCAACCTTAATCCGGTCGTTTTAAAGCACCCCTCACCAACCTTAATCCGGTTATTTTAACGCACCCCTCACCAACCTTAATCCGGTCGTTTTAACGCACCCCTCACCAACCTTAATCCGGTCGTTTTAACGCACCCCTCACCAACCTTAATCCGGTTATTTTAACGCACCCCTCACCAACCTTAATCCGGTCGTTTTAACGCACCCCTCACCAACCTTAATCCGGTTATTTTAACGCACCCCTCACCAACCTTAATCCGGTTATTTTAACGCACCCCTCACCAACCTTAATCCGGTCGTTTTAACGCACCCCTCACCAACCTTAATCCGGTTATTTTAACGCACCCCTCACCAACCTTAATCCGGTCGTTTTAACGCACCCCTCACCAACCTTAATCCGGTTATTTTAACGCACCCCTCACCAACCTTAATCCGGTCGTTTTAACGCACCACTCACCAACCTTAATCCGGTCGTCTTAAAGCACCCCTCACCAACCTTAATCCGGTCGTTTTAACGCACCCCCACCAACCTTAATCCGGTTATTTTAACGCACCCCTCACCAACCTTAATCCGGTCGTCTTAAAGCACCCCTCACCAACCTTAATCCGGTTATTTTAAAGCACCCCTCACCAACCTTAATCCGGTTATTTTAACGCACCCCTCACCAACCTTAATCCGGTCGTTTTAACGCACCCCTCACCAACCTTAATCCGGTCGTTTTAACGCACCCCTCACCAACCTTAATCCGGTTATTTTAACGCACCCCTCACCAACCTTAATCCGGTCGTTTTAAAGCACCCCTCACCAACCTTAATCCGGTTATTTTAACGCACCCCTCACCAACCTTAATCCGGTTATTTTAAAGCACCCCTCACCAACCTTAATCCGGTTATTTTAACGCACCCCTCACCAACCTTAATCCGGTCGTTTTAAAGCACCCCTCACCAACCTTAATCCGGTTATTTTAACGCACCCCTCACCAACCTTAATCCGGTCGTTTTAACGTACCCCTCACCAACCTTACTCTGGTCGTTTTAACGCACCCCTCACCAACCTTAATCCGGTCGTTTTAACGCACCCCTCACCAACCTTAATCCAGTAGTCTTAACGCACCCCTCACCAACCTTAATCCGGTCGTTTTAACGCACCCCTCACCAACCTTAATCCGGTCGTTTTAACGCACCCCTCACCAACCTTAATCCAGTAGTCTTAACGCACCCCTCACCAACCTTAATCCGGTCGTTTTAACGCACCCCTCACCAACCTTAATCTGGTAGTTTTAACGCACCCCTCACCAACCTTAATCCGGTCGTTTTAACGCACCCCTCACAAACCTTAATCTGGTAGTTTTAACGCACCCCTCACCAACCTAATCTGGTAGTTTTAACGCACCCCTCACCAACCTTAATCCGGTCGTTTTAACGCACCCCTCACCAACCTTAATCCGGTCGTTTTAACGCACCACTCACCAACCTTAATCCGGTCGTTTTAAAGCACCCCTCACCAACCTTAATCCGGTCGTTTTAACGCACCCCCACCAACCTTAATCCGGTTATTTTAACGCACCCCTCACCAACCTTAATCCGGTCGTCTTAAAGCACCCCTCACCAACCTTAATCCGGTTATTTTAAAGCACCCCTCACCAACCTTAATCCGGTTATTTTAACGCACCCCTCACCAACCTTAATCCGGTCGTTTTAACGCACCCCTCACCAACCTTAATCCGGTCGTTTTAACGCACCCCTCACCAACCTTAATCCGGTTATTTTAACGCACCCCTCACCAACCTTAATCCGGTCGTTTTAAAGCACCCCTCACCAACCTTAATCCGGTTATTTTAACGCACCCCTCACCAACCTTAATCCGGTTATTTTAAAGCACCCCTCACCAACCTTAATCCGGTTATTTTAACGCACCCCTCACCAACCTTAATCCGGTCGTTTTAAAGCACCCCTCACCAACCTTAATCCGGTTATTTTAACGCACCCCTCACCAACCTTAATCCGGTCGTTTTAACGTACCCCTCACCAACCTTACTCTGGTCGTTTTAACGCACCCCTCACCAACCTTAATCCGGTCGTTTTAACGCACCCCTCACCAACCTTAATCCAGTAGTCTTAACGCACCCCTCACCAACCTTAATCCGGTCGTTTTAACGCACCCCTCACCAACCTTAATCCGGTCGTTTTAACGCACCCCTCACCAACCTTAATCCAGTAGTCTTAACGCACCCCTCACCAACCTTAATCCGGTCGTTTTAACGCACCCCTCACCAACCTTAATCTGGTAGTTTTAACGCACCCCTCACCAACCTTAATCCGGTCGTTTTAACGCACCCCTCACCAACCTTAATCTGGTAGTTTTAACGCACCCCTCACCAACCTAATCTGGTAGTTTTAACGCACCCCTCACCAACCTTAATCCGGTCGTTTTAACGCACCCCTCACCAACCTTAATCCGGTCGTTTTAACGCACCACTCACCAACCTTAATCCGGTCGTTTTAAAGCACCCCTCACCAACCTTAATCCGGTCGTTTTAACGCACCCCCACCAACCTTAATCCGGTTATTTTAACGCACCCCTCACCAACCTTAATCCGGTCGTCTTAAAGCACCCCTCACCAACCTTAATCCGGTTATTTTAAAGCACCCCTCACCAACCTTAATCCGGTTATTTTAACGCACCCCTCACCAACCTTAATCCGGTCGTTTTAACGCACCCCTCACCAACCTTAATCCGGTCGTTTTAACGCACCCCTCACCAACCTTAATCCGGTTATTTTAACGCACCCCTCACCAACCTTAATCCGGTCGTTTTAAAGCACCCCTCACCAACCTTAATCCGGTTATTTTAACGCACCCCTCACCAACCTTAATCCGGTTATTTTAAAGCACCCCTCACCAACCTTAATCCGGTTATTTTAACGCACCCCTCACCAACCTTAATCCGGTCGTTTTAAAGCACCCCTCACCAACCTTAATCCGGTTATTTTAACGCACCCCTCACCAACCTTAATCCGGTCGTTTTAACGTACCCCTCACCAACCTTACTCTGGTCGTTTTAACGCACCCCTCACCAACCTTAATCCGGTCGTTTTAACGCACCCCTCACCAACCTTAATCCAGTAGTCTTAACGCACCCCTCACCAACCTTAATCCGGTCGTTTTAACGCACCCCTCACCAACCTTAATCCGGTCGTTTTAACGCACCCCTCACCAACCTTAATCCAGTAGTCTTAACGCACCCCTCACCAACCTTAATCCGGTCGTTTTAACGCACCCCTCACCAACCTTAATCTGGTAGTTTTAACGCACCCCTCACCAACCTTAATCCGGTCGTTTTAACGCACCCCTCACCAACCTTAATCTGGTAGTTTTAACGCACCCCTCACCAACCTTAATCCGGTCGTTTTAACGCACCCCTCACCAACCTTACCTGCACCTCGTCTCTGCATGTCATCTTCTCACAACAGAACATACTGCTGCTGGGCGACTTCAACGCAGGCGGCAGGTATCTCCCGAAGAAGCATCTCCCCGTCATCACCCTCACAGCCCCCGACTACCACTGGCTGATCTGTGGTGGCGTTGCCACTACCGTGGGCAATAGCCAGTGTCCATATGACAGGTACGCGCACGCACGCACGCACGCACGCACGCACGCACGCACGCACGCACGCACGCACACACACACACACACACACGCGCGTGGCTATATATACACTGGCAATAGCCAGTGTCCTTATGACAGGTACACACACGCACGGAGACGCACGCACACACGCACGCACGCACGCACGCACGCACGCACGCGCACACACACACACACACACACACACACACACACACACACACACACACACACACACACACACACAGTATAATATTGAAAATAAAAACACACATCTCCTGTCCTGCTGTCATGTCTCTGTACTTGTAGGATTGTGGCCTACCGCTCCATGATGCAGAATCATGTTGTGGCTAACACTGCTCAGGCCTTTAACTTCGGGGCTAGACTGGGCCTCACCCAGCCTCAGGTGAGTGGAACTGCACAAATATGATCATATGTCTTACCCTATTATATATATTGGCACCTATTTTTGAGTGGTGTAAACCACTCCTACGACTGGCTTTGTTAGTTTACGTGTCTGTCTGTCTGTGCTCAAAAAATGAGCACGGTTGCTATGGTCACCCAGTTCACACGGGTGTGATTTCATTACGTCAGACCACAGCTGATCAGTCTATATAAGACCTTACACCACTCAGTTCACACGGGTGTGATTTTTTTTATATATAGCCATTGCTGGGATGCTCCCTGACAAGTCCCTGACTATATTTGTTCCATGATGGAACTGAACAATAGCACCTATCAGACCCGCTCTAGTGATTTCTTAAGGCTCAAGGTTCCTCAGGTCCAGACAGAGTTGGGCAAGACAGCTTTTTCTGTCAATGGCCCAACTTCGTGGAATGAACTCCAAAACTCTTTCAAACTGAGCTCCCTGCCATCCTTCAGTCAGTTCAAACTGAGCTCCCTGCCATCCTTCAGTCAGTTCAAACTGAGCTCCCTGCCATCCTTCAGTCAGTTCAAACTGAGCTCCCTGCCATCCTTAGGTCAGTTCAAACTGAGCTCCCTGCCATCCTTAGGTCAGTTCAAACTGAGCTCCCTGCCATCCTTCAGTCAGTTCAAACTGAGCTCCCTGCCATCCTTCAGTCAGTTCAAACTGAGCTCCCTGCCATCCTTCAGTCAGTTCAAACTGAGCTCCCTGCCATCCTTCAGTCAGTTCAAACTGAGCTCCCTGCCATCCTTAGGTCAGTTCAAACTGAGCTCCCTGCCATCCTATGGTCAGTTCAAACTGAGCTCCCTGCCATCCTTCAGTCAGTTCAAACTGAGCTCCCTCCCATCCTTCAGTCAGTTCAAACTGAGCTCCCTGCCATCCTATGGTCAGTTCAAACTGAGCTCCCTGCCATCCTATGGTCAGTTCAAACTGAGCTCCCTGCCATCCTATGGTCAGTTCAGACTGAGCTCCCTGCCATCCTATGGTCAGTTCAAACTGAGCTCCCTGCCATCCTATGGTCAGTTCAAACTGAGCTCCCTGCCATCCTATGGTCAGTTCAAACTGAGTTCCCTGCCATCCTATGGTCAGTTCAAACTGAGCTCCCTGTCATCCTTCAGTCAGTTCAAACTGAGCTCCCTGCCATCCTTCAGTCAGTTCAAACTGAGCTCCCTGCCATCCTATGGTCAGTTCAAACTGAGCAGTTCAAACTGAGCTCCCTGCCATCCTTCAGCCAGTTCAAACTGAGCTCCCTGCCATCCTTCAGTCAGTTCAAACTGAGCTCCCTGTCATCCTTCAGTCAGTTCAAACTGAGCTCCCTGCCATCCTTCAGTCAGTTCAAACTGAGCTCCCTGCCATCCTTCAGTCAGTTCAAACTGAGCTCCCTGCCGTCCTTCAGTCAGTTCAAACTGAGCTCCCTGCCATCCTTCAGTCAGTTCAAACTGAGCTCCCTGCCATCCTTCAGTCAGTTCAAACTGAGCTCCCTGCCGTCCTTCAGTCAGTTCAAACTGAGCTCCCTGCCATCCTTAGGTCAGTTCAAACTGAGCTCCCTGCCATCCTATGGTCAGTTCAAACTGAGCTCCCTGCCATCCTATGGTCAGTTCAAATGGAGCTCCCTGCCATCCTTAGGTCAGTTCAAACTGAGCTCCCTGCCATCCTTCAGTCAGTTCAGACTGAGCTCCCTGCCATCCTTCAGTCAGTTCAAACTGAGCTCCCTGCCATCCTTCAGTCAGTTCAGACTGAGCTCCCTGCCATCCTTAGGTCAGTTCAAACTGAGCTCCCTGCCATCCTTAGGTCAGTTCAAACTGAGCTCCCTGCCATCCTATGGTCAGTTCAAACTGAGCTCCCTGCCATCCTTAGGTCAGTTCAAACTGAGCTCCCTGCCATCCTTAGGTCAGTTCAAACTGAGCTCCCTGCCATCCTTCGGTCAGTTCAAACTGAGCTCCCTGCCATCCTTAGGTCAGTTCAAACTGAGCTCCCTGCCATCCTTCAGTCAGTTCAAACTGAGCTCCCTGCCATCCTTCTGTCAGTTCAAACTGAGCTCCCTGCCATCCTTAGGTCAGTTCAAACTGAGCTCCCTGCCATCCTATGGTCAGTTCAAACTGAGCTCCCTGCCATCCTTAGGTCAGTTCAGACTGAGCTCCCTGCCATCCTATGGTCAGTTCAAACTGAGCTCCCTGCCATCCTTCAGTCAGTTCAAACTGAGCTCCCTGCCATCCTATGGTCAGTTCAAACTGAGCTCCCTGCCATCCTTATGTCAGTTCAAACTGAGCTCCCTGCCATCCTTCAGTCAGTTCAGACTGAGCTCCCTGCCATCCTTCAGTCAGTTCAGACTGAGCTCCCTGCCATCCTTCAGTCAGTTCAAACTGAGCTCCCTGCCATCCTATGGTCAGTTCAAACTGAGCTCCCTGCCATCCTTAGGTCAGTTCAAACTGAGCTCCCTGCCATCCCTCAGTCAGTTCAGACTGAGCTCCCTGCCATCCTTCAGTCAGTTCAAACTGAGCTCCCTGCCATCCTATTGTCAGTTCAAACTGAGCTCCCTGCCATCCTTCAGTCAGTTCAAACTGAGCTCCCTGCCATCCTTCAGTCAGTTCAAACTGAGCTCCCTGCCATCCTTCAGTCAGTTCAAACTGAGCTCCCTGCCATCCTTAGGTCAGTTCAAACTGAGCTCCCTGCCATCCTTCAGTCAGTTCAAACTGAGCTCCCTGCCATCCTTCAGTCAGTTCAAACTGAGCTCCCTGCCATCCTTCAGTCAGTTCAAACTGAGCTCCCTGCCATCCTTCAGTCAGTTCAAACTGAGCTCCCTGCCGTCCTTCAGTCAGTTCAAACTGAGCTCCCTGCCATCCTTCAGTCAGTTCAAACTGAGCTCCCTGCCATCCTTCAGTCAGTTCAAACTGAGCTCCCTGCCGTCCTTCAGTCAGTTCAAACTGAGCTCCCTGCCATCCTTAGGTCAGTTCAAACTGAGCTCCCTGCCATCCTATGGTCAGTTCAAACTGAGCTCCCTGCCATCCTATGGTCAGTTCAAATGGAGCTCCCTGCCATCCTTAGGTCAGTTCAAACTGAGCTCCCTGCCATCCTTCAGTCAGTTCAGACTGAGCTCCCTGCCATCCTTCAGTCAGTTCAAACTGAGCTCCCTGCCATCCTTCAGTCAGTTCAGACTGAGCTCCCTGCCATCCTTAGGTCAGTTCAAACTGAGCTCCCTGCCATCCTTAGGTCAGTTCAAACTGAGCTCCCTGCCATCCTATGGTCAGTTCAAACTGAGCTCCCTGCCATCCTTAGGTCAGTTCAAACTGAGCTCCCTGCCATCCTTAGGTCAGTTCAAACTGAGCTCCCTGCCATCCTTCGGTCAGTTCAAACTGAGCTCCCTGCCATCCTTAGGTCAGTTCAAACTGAGCTCCCTGCCATCCTTCAGTCAGTTCAAACTGAGCTCCCTGCCATCCTTCTGTCAGTTCAAACTGAGCTCCCTGCCATCCTTAGGTCAGTTCAAACTGAGCTCCCTGCCATCCTATGGTCAGTTCAAACTGAGCTCCCTGCCATCCTTAGGTCAGTTCAGACTGAGCTCCCTGCCATCCTATGGTCAGTTCAAACTGAGCTCCCTGCCATCCTTCAGTCAGTTCAAACTGAGCTCCCTGCCATCCTATGGTCAGTTCAAACTGAGCTCCCTGCCATCCTTATGTCAGTTCAAACTGAGCTCCCTGCCATCCTTCAGTCAGTTCAGACTGAGCTCCCTGCCATCCTTCAGTCAGTTCAGACTGAGCTCCCTGCCATCCTTCAGTCAGTTCAAACTGAGCTCCCTGCCATCCTATGGTCAGTTCAAACTGAGCTCCCTGCCATCCTTAGGTCAGTTCAAACTGAGCTCCCTGCCATCCCTCAGTCAGTTCAGACTGAGCTCCCTGCCATCCTTCAGTCAGTTCAAACTGAGCTCCCTGCCATCCTATTGTCAGTTCAAACTGAGCTCCCTGCCATCCTTCAGTCAGTTCAAACTGAGCTCCCTGCCATCCTTCAGTCAGTTCAAACTGAGCTCCCTGCCATCCTTCAGTCAGTTCAAACTGAGCTCCCTGCCATCCTTAGGTCAGTTCAAACTGAGCTCCCTGCCATCCTTCAGTCAGTTCAGACTGAGCTCCCTGCCATCCTATGGTCAGTTCAAACTGAGCTCCCTGCCATCCTTAGGTCAGTTCAAACTGAGCTCCCTGCCATCCTTCAGTCAGTTCAAACTGAGCTCCCTGCCATCCTTAGGTCAGTTCAAACTGAGCTCCCTGCCATCCTTCAGTCAGTTCAAACTGAGCTCCCTGCCATCCTTAGGTCAGTTCAAACTTAGCTCCCTGCCATCCTTCAGTCAGTTCAAACTGAGCTCCCTGCCATCCTTCAGTCAGTTCAAACTGAGCTCCCTGCCATCCTTAGGTCAGTTCAAACTTAGCTCCCTGCCATCCTTCAGTCAGTTCAAACTGAGCTCCCTGCCATCCTTCAGTCAGTTCAAACTGAGCTCCCTGCCATCCTTAGGTCAGTTCAAACTTAGCTCCCTGCCATCCTTCAGTCAGTTCAAACTGAGCTCCCTGCCATCCTTCCGTCAGTTCAAACTGAGCTCCCTGCCATCCTTAGGTCAGTTCAAACTGAGCTCCCTGCCATCCTTCAGTCAGTTCAAAGGAATGCTCCGATCCAGAACATTTTTCACCGTGATTGCTCCTGCTTCAATTGATCTATTTTACTGATGGTTGTTCTGTATAAAGTTCCTTTGTAATTTATCCTGATTTATAATGTTGTGTTTGATGTATTGTGTTTTGACTGTATTGTGTTTATTGTAACCTCGGCTACGTTGAAAATGAGGGCTTGCCCTCAACTGTATTCAGAGTATAAATAAAGGTGATGATGATGATATGAATATTAAGCCTATGTTTTTTTCCAATGGAGAAAAAACGGGGTCGTATTATAATTGGGGACTAGACTATTTGGTCTTCTCTTCAATTTGCTTTTTCCACAAATGAGTCTTGAACAATGGGGGTCGTGTCATAATTAGAGTGGTCTTATATTCGGCACAATACGGTAATAACGTAGGCTACATCAGGTGTGCCCAAACACATGTTTCAACCCATTTAGACCTGGGTTAAAAACATTCACTTTGAAAGAATATATATTCAAAGATTTGCGCCGCATTTTCACGATTTTTAAAAAATAGCAGACCTACAAGCTCGTAGCGCGCCACTCAGTGGCGCGCTATGAGCTTGTAGATCTGCTATTTTTCAATAGCTAAATTATAACATAATGTTTAAAACACCAAAAGGGGTTCCCGCCCCAAAATGGGTTAACTTGAGAACGACTTTTAAACATTGTGTTGGTAAACGAAATAAAATACAATAAAAGCATGCAGTTAGACAATTCCATGCAACAACACCACGTCTAAAATCACACACAAAAAAACAAACATATTTTGGGCTATATCTTGTGTCACGCCTTAACCCTTATCCATAAACTAATTTGCCATTTTTTTACTATTTTAAAAACCCTTTTAAAATAGTTAAAATAGCTGATCTACAAGCTCACAATGTCTCGATGTGGATCGGCTAGTTGAACTATTTTAAAATGTTTTTAAAAATAGTAAAAAAAAAAAAAAAAAGGCAAATACGTTTAGGGATGAGGGGATAAGGGGGGCGCAAGATGGAGCCCCATGTATATTATCTAAATGTCTCTTTCCGGTCAGGCATTGGATGTCAGTGACCATTTCCCTGTGGAGGTGAAGCTACAGTAAAGGCCTGCTGCATGAGCCCAGCTCCAACAACCAATCAGCACCCTGAGCCCAGCTCCAACAACCAATCAGCACCCTGAGCCCAGCTCCAACAACCAATCAGCACCCTGAGCCCAGCTCCAACAACCAATCAGCACCCTGAGCCCAGCTCCAACAACCAATCAACACTGATGTTGGTCTCTTCGGTGATCATTGTTGATCTTAAAAAAATAAAAATAAAAAGATATATATATGATGACGGTCTGAGCCTTTTGGCGCCCCCTAGTGGCGGAGAATGAGTTTTAAGCCTTGATGTCCTTTAGATTCTGTCATTATGTTAAGGAATCCAACTGATGTCATTAATAAAATCTTTGACATTTTATTTTTGTATTTGTACCTTTATTTATCAGGCTCTAGAGCAGGCGTCAACTTGACGTGTCGGCAAAGAAAATCGGAAACGCTTTGCAGACCAAAAAAAAACAAACACCTGATCAACATCCTTTACCTAGGATGTACCGTTGGGTTAGGGTGGGCTGCATAGAACCAGCTCCACGGTCGTCCTACATATTTTTACTTTGAACCTCTTACTGAGCTGCAGGGATGACCAGATCTTATGCATGTCATTGCAGGCTGACCAGGCCATACCCTTCCTTGTTTGAAGGTCATTTTGGGAAGAAGATATATAATACTTGTAGTCGTCAACCTGTCGTCAACCTGTTCCAGAGGAGTGTTGTTAAGTGTTTTTATAAACGTGGTTATTGTTGGATGTGCATATATTTACGTATTCAGTTTTTGTCTCGTTGAGATAAAGACCAAGCCTAGCTGCTCAACACGCACGCACGCACGCACACACACACACACACACACACACACACACACACACACACACACACACACACACACACACACACACATGTCGTCAAATATCACAATGATGCAATTTCTGAAGAATGAAGACCAAAGTGACAGAGCAGAGATCGCAGTGTTGATTTTGTGCTGCCTCGGAGAACTTGACTGGATACACATTCTGTGCCTTCTCTTCAGGTAACTATAAAGGTTTGGTCACATTGGGCAAAATAATAATCTAGGTAAACCAAAGTTACTGTGATGTGGATTCTTGAATATTAAACTCTGCATTATAAGCATTACACGTGCAACAAACTCAAGTTCATAATAAGTTATTTTTCTTGTTTGTTTTGTGATACATCCTTTCTAAACATTTTGATCCAAGTACTGATTATTTTAAATGAATCTATTCCCCTGGTTTTGACATTTATCACCGTGTACATTTATATCTTTAGTTATATTTCTATAACTCTGCGACTGTAAGAAGTCGACAGGCCGTTCAGGGTCCATCTGGTTACGTTTGCACGACTCTCAGAGTCAAATGAACTCTTGCTGTTACGGGAGGGAGAGCGATCGAATCTGTCTCGAGAGAGAGATCGACTCTTATACCTGTCCTTATATCTGTCCACTCTCCAGGATGCGTTTAGTGTGTGGTCTGGTGCTGGTGCTGGGTGGGTTGCAGCTGACCTGTGCTCTGATCCGGGATGGCAGCCTGGAACGTCCAGACATTTGGTCTGAGCAAGGCCAACCTCTTGAATCCTAATCAGGACAAAGCCGAAATCCTGAAGCTCATTGCCACGGTAAGAAACACTGTAGTCTTCCACGCTGTTTCTCTGGTCAAGCACATGTGCCCAAATAATTGTCCTGATACCAATAACCTGGATACTATGTTAATTAGTGATGGGAGATTAATCGGCAAACACATCGGTATTGGCCGATTTTAGTTGTTTTTAGATTAATCGGCATCGGTTCGATTAATCAATCAGACCGATTTATCGGTAAACAAGCCCAGACAGATCTACAAGCTCTCAATATTAAATATAAAGGTATTAAAGTTAAATCTCACTTGCCTAAGCCTGCAGTGCAGACACCCTGTTACATGTATTTTTCAGAATGGACAAAAATATTATAATTTTTCAATACAGAATGAGATCATATTGACATCGGTAATATTGGTTATCGGCCATAACGGCAATTAATTATATTGGATATCGATATCGGCCAAAATGTCTCATCGCATCCCTAATATTAATTACATAAAATGTGCACAGTATTTTTTTTTTAATTAAACTTAATGTTAAGAAAACTATTTTACATTGTCGAAAACAAAAAGCTCTTAGATACTTATGCCTCTTTTACACGGCGGCCATCTCCAGATAAAACGGCAAAGTCCTGTTGCGTTCTCAATTTGTATTGACCCTTTACACAAGAACGCACACTTTATGAAAACGCTATAATGTCGCTAGGTGGCGGTAACGGGCTGCCAAATAGACCAGTCACCCACGTACAAGAAGAAGAACCCCTTTACGCAACCCTATTGGGGTTTTGAATGATTCCAGAACACAACGTGGTTGTGGCCGCAGCCCAGAGCATGCAGGCAGAGCGCGCCACGGGATGGTTATATATTTTATAATACATTAGGCTACATAAACGCTGCTGCCGCGGCTGCCGTCTATCACAAGGCTTTTTATTTACATCATGGTTTTACATTCACCATCGCTGATGAGCAGCGCTTTGTAGGCGAGGAGGGAGGCTTGTTCAGGAACTCCATTATATCATAATTATATGGCTCTGCATCAATGTAATAATATATGCGCTGTGAGCCAACGTGAGCCATGATGTCATAAGTTGTGCGGATTCACCGTTTTGCCTGTTTACACGGAGAAGGGATAAAACGGCGTTCTCAAAGATTTCCACGGTGGTTTCACTTTGTTGCGTTTTCACCACCTGAAAACACCATTCTCGTCTAAAGAGACACCAGCAAACCATACTTTATTTAGCCGTTTTCTATGAACACCGTTCTGGTGTAAAGACCACCTTAGATACTGGGCGGGTTCTGGTCGGGTTGAGGAGGGACATCAGGGTTCTGGTCGGGTTGAGGAGGGACATCAGGGTTCTGGTCGGGTTGAGGAGGGACATCAGGGTTCTGGTCGGGTTGAGGAGGGACATCAGGGTTCTGATACTTGCTACTGTTGCTTTTATTTAACTAACCCTAAGCCTACAGTGACGGTGTACATATTAAATAATGTTTAATGCTTTTTTTTTTGTATTTTCAAAATTGAGATAGTTGTTGTTTTCAGGATTATGTTATACTTTGTTATACTATTGAAAAATAGAAGATCTACAAGCTCATAGCGCAGCCACCGAGTCCCTGGACTCAGATAGCGGGTCGGTGGCCAAATACAGATAATTCTGGGGGTCCTTGACATGAAAAAGGTTGAGCACCACTGACTGAAAGGTTGAGCACCACTGACTGAAAGGTTGAGCACCACTGACTGAAAGGTTGAGCACCACTGACTGAAAGGTTGAGCACCACTGACATAAATGGGCTAAACTCAAAAGTTGGAAAAGTTGGAATATGGGTAAAAGTCTTATTTTCATATTTTACTTAATAATTATTATTTTTTCTTTGTAGGTTGTGCGTCGCTATGACGTGGTGGTGATCCAGGAGGTCAGAGGCAGAGATCTCCGAGCGATCACTGCCCTGATGTCCCTCCTCAACCCGATCACCCGATCACGCCCAATGCGATTAAAGAAAACCATCCCGCACCCGAGACGCTTCAAACCGTACGCAACACAACCAAGTCAGATCAGATTGATTTTTATGTTGTTTTCAAGTCATGTCGTCCAGGTTGAATTATCAGCACCACTGATGAGGCCCTGTAGTGTCCACACATAGCCGGCATTTTATTTTATTTTTACTATGCGTTTCCCAGGGAGGGGGGAGGGGGGGAGTGTGGAGGGGGGGGGGGGGCACACATGCAAACACGTTTTTGGCCGATAAAAACAGATTAACCCATCCTGGGCGGGAACCCCTTTTTGCGTTTTTAAGCTATTGCAAAATAGCAGATCTACAAGCTCATGCTATTTCTTTTTAAATCATAAAAATGTGGCGGCAATCTTTGAATATTCTTTCAGAGCGAACGTTTTTAACTCAAAGCTTTGCTTTGAGTTAAAAACTTGAGAGGTCCCTGGAATAACATATTTTCAGATGGGGGTCGCCGGCCAATTATATATCATTTTTGGGGTCCTTGACATGAAATATTGAGCTTTTTTTTTCAAAGACGTCCACAGACGTCTTGGGCTATGCACGTGCGATAATACCCAGGACGTCCACAGACGTCTTGGGCTATGCACGTGCGGTAATACCCAGGACGTCCACAGACGTCTTGGGCACAAAATGTGTTAAGTAGCCTACATTTTACGTACTTTATACTGTACTTTAGTACTTGTATGTTTCCACTAATTCATACTTCTATTATTGTACGTGTTAATTTCCTGAAAAAAATACATTTTTAATTTCCTGAAAAATGAACATTTTGGAGTTTGCTGGTTTCTTGCTGACACCAGAGATATACCTGTTTAAAAACAGGACATTATTTCTACATTGTGGTATTGTTACTTTTTCTTCACCAGTTATTCAACCACCTCTGGGGTTTTGTCTGTTCATTGTGGTCTACTAGCTATAACTGCCTGCTATACTGACAAGCACACATCATGAAGTTACACACAACTGTGTGTGTGTGTGTGTGTGTGTGTGTGTGTGTGTGTGTGTGTGTGTGTGTGTGTGTGTGTGTGTGTGTGTGTGTGTGTGTGTGTGTGTGTGTGTGTGTGTGTGTGTTCCTTCATTTCCAGGCGGGACAATCGACTGGGTGCCAATTCGGCGAAACGGCAAAATGGGTACGCACACAAGTACAGTATAAAACACATGTCACTCTGCCATTGTTGTTTTTCAACAACAATGGCCCACTGGGGGTCTCCTCCCAGTGGGACGTGATCCTTGGTCTGCCCCGGGGGTCTCCTCCCAGTGGGACGTGATCCTTGGTCTGCCCCGGGGGTCTCCTCCCAGTGGGACGTGATCCTTGGTCTCCTCCCAGTGGGACGTGCGTCGAGGACCTCCCTAGGGAGACACCCGAGAGGCATCCTAACCAGATGCCCGAACCACCTAAGCTGGCTCCTTTCCAGGCGAAGGAGCAGCGGTTCTACTCTGACTGCTCTCCCCATGTCCCCCATATATGGGGACTAGGTTGGCGGAGGGTGTGTAGAGCCCAGGATCACATTAGATAATTGACACGGGTGAAAAATGGGTTACAAAATCGTGGGATAAAAATTGTAAGGAAAAAAAGAAAATAGCCAATCTACAAGCTCACAGAACGTCGTTGTGTGACGTGTTTTGAGCTTGTAGATCTGCTATATGGCCGGGGCCATGCAGGTATGCAAGCTATATGGTTTTCTTGTGTAGGTTTCTCGTCGGGTAAAAAGGGTTCTCAGAGTTCAAAGAAAAGGGAAGCACTAATCTACCAGATCTATACATCTCATCATGACGTTCACAATAGTGAGCGCTTCTGTATAACTTAGTCATACTTCTCTCCTCTTATCTTTCCTCTCATAGAGTACAGATGCTGAGGTGTATCCTCTGTTACACATCTTCTCTAAAAAAAGAGGAACTTTTTATGAACTAACAAAGTAGGCCAGGGGTCAGGCTAGAAGCGTCCAATAGACTCAGGAATAGCCTCTGCTCCCCCCCCCCCCCCCTCCCCCCCAGCTGAAAGGCTAAATATTTAGTGTTGCTGTCCTTTCTCGTTGCCCTAATACCATCTGCACACCGCACGACTGTACCACATCGATCAGATATAACGTGTAACTTTTACCTTTTTGAAAGATGCCCCCCCCCCCCCCCCCCACACACACACAGTTTTTCACGTGTTTATGAGGTGACAGTACTTCATTCGACCCCTTGGTGTGGTTCTTATGTGCAATGATGTTGTATGTAAGGGGGTTGCATGGTTTCTGCTGCCATCGGTGTGTGAATGTGTGTGTGAATGGGTGGATGTAATGCACAATCTATGTAAATCTATGCCTTGGATAAAGGCGCTTTATATAAATGCACCATTTACCATTTGTGACCAAATTTGACTGAGGGACTGCCATTGGATTTTTTATGTCATATGAAAGCAGGGAATCATAGCTTCAAATTGACATATTGGTTGTTCAGTTTGACCCACCAGTTTTGGACATATGGCTTATAGAGTAATGTCTTGCAGAAAACAGCGAGTTGAGAAAACAGGCTTGAAAGGTTCACTTCTGTGGTTTCATATTTACATGTCTTCTGTGGTCTCTAACATTACACCTAGCTACATGTTTAAGCATTTATTTCATATTTACATGTCTTCTGTGGTCTCTAACATTACACCTAGCTACATGTTTAAGCATTTATTTCATATTTACATATCTTCTGTGGTCTCTAACATTACACCTAGCTACATGTTTAAGCATTTATTTCATATTTACATGTCTACTGTGGACTCTAACATTACACCTAGCTACATGTTTAAGCATTTATTTCATATTTACATGTCTTCTGTGGTCTCTAACATTACACCTAGCATTTATTTCATATTTACATGTCTACTGTGGACTCTAACATTACACCTAGCTACATGTTTAAGCATTTATTTCATATTTACATGTCTTCTGTGGACTCTAACATTACACCTAGCTACATGTTTAAGCATTTATTTCATATTTACATGTCTTCTGTGGTCTCTAACATTACACCTAGCTACATGTTGGGCATTTATTTCATATTTACATGTTGATTTCAGCTCTGACACTTATTTCAGACTTGCTCTAGTATGTGGAAAAAACAATCTCTGGTGAAAAGCTGGAATATGCGCGATGGCATGTGCTCTCAGTCAAACCTGGTCACATGTACAGGCGGACACGGTTGCTTGTTCCACTAGTGACTATAGCGTATGTATTGATACGATCTACGGACGAGACATTTCAACACGGAGTTGATGATAACAGTCACCACTTCTCCAACACTGTCATACTTCTCTACGTGCGTGCGTGCGTGCGTGCGTGCGTGCGTGGGTGCGTGCGTGCGTGCGCGAGCGCGAGCGCAACGTGTACAGTATGTGTATACTATGTGAATATAACCGTGTTTGCGTCGTGTGTTTCTTCACCTCCCAGGTGTACGTCTTCCAGTGTGTACGACCACAGAGAGAGTGAACCGCTGCCACAGGGGCAGCAATACCAGGAACGATACGTCTACATCTACAAGTATACAGTAGAACACATGCATCACTCTGCTATGACGCACGCTATGAATGGATCTGTAACGACATCACAGCTCTATGCTGTAGTTGGGATGGAAACAGTGCGTGCGTGCGTGCGTTTCTAACCCTAACCCTAACCCTAACCCTACATATAGTTTTCTGAAAAAGCTATGTTTCTATGTCAGTCGTTCTTCGATTTTTCAAAAATAGCAGACCTACAAGCTCGTAGCGCGCCACTCGGTGGTGCGCTATGAGCTTGATTTTTCAATAGCTAAAGCATAACATAATGCTAACACCAAAAGGGGTTCCCGCCCAAAATGGGTTAACCATATATACACATTTTCTGGTTCATTAAATTAAAGTAATTACATCTCTATAAACGATAACGCTGACCAGATTTATTGTTTGATTGTTCCATGTTGTCAGAACCAGCACAGTGAAGTTCCTTGGTGACTACCAGTACCCGGAATCTAACAACAAATTCGTCAGACCACCTTTTGCTGCAAGGTTCAAAGCTGGTAAGCTGTCTGAGGCGTGTGTACGTGCGTGTGTACGTGCGTGCGTGCGTGCGTGCGTGCGTGCGTGTTCTGCTAACGTTGTGAGAAGCAAATGTAATCACAAGGGCATAAATAAGCGAACGGACAGTTACAGAAGTTGCTTGTCCTCACCTTTTTAAGATGATATCATGTTTTATACATTCAGGGTCAGGAGGATTAGAATAAGTTAAGAGTGTTTAGACTTTAGTTTCGAAAGTCAAAGACGCTATTTATGCAGTCAGACGTGTAACCAGGTTGTCACCATTAAGAAGTGATTCCATGTTCTCACCAGCGGTTCAACCCTGACCACCTGCTGTGATTCCATGTTCTCACCAGCGGTTCAACCCTGACCAACCTGCTGTGCCCACTACTAATATATTATTATTATATAATATGATAATATTTAAACATTACACTCATGCCTGTCTCCTACTACAGTGACTGAGTCCTTTGACTTTGTGATGATCCCGCTGCACGCCAAACCTGGATCTGGCATTACTGTGCTTGAAATTAACGCTCTGGCTGATGTGGTGAACACACCGTGCATGGAATACCCAGGTCATTAATTACTCTGACACGCACACGCACACACACACACACACACACACACACACACACACACACACACACACACACACACACACACACACACACACACAAGCAAGCACCAGTGCGTGTGTGTGTGCGTGCATGGACAGACGGATAGATTATAAATATGAGTGAGAGTGAGTGTTCCTGTATATCCTATAAAATGCTCCATGTCTCTGTCATCTTTGTAACAGAACATTCTGCTCCATGTCTCTGTCATCGTTGTAACAGAACATTCTGCTCCATGTCTCTGTCATCTTTGTAACAGAACATTCTGTTCCATGTCTCTGTCATCTTTGTAACAGAACATTCTGCTCCATGTCTCTGTCATCTTTGTAACAGAACATTCTGCTCCATGTCTCTGTCATCTTTGTAACAGAACATTCTGCTCCATGTCTCTGTCATCTTTGTAACAGAACATTCTGCTCCATGTCTCTGTCATCTTTGTAACAGAACATTCTGCTCCATGTCTCTGTCATCTTTGTAACAGAACATTCTGCTCCATGTCTCTGTCATCTTTGTAACAGAACATTCTGCTCCATGTCTCAAATGGGGGTCCGCAGGCTAATGAGTGTCATTTTGGGGGTCCTTGACATGAACAAGTTTGGGAACCAGTTATTGTCCATCCATCTTCAACCACTTATCCGTAGTCGGGTCGCGGGGGCAACAGCTCCACCAGAGCGCTCCAGACTTCCCTCTCCAGAGCAACATTAGTGACTTCCTCCTGGGGGATCCCGAGACGTTCCAAGGCCAGTGAGTCGATGTGTTTCCTCCAACTGTGCCTTGGTCTGCCCCGGGGTCTCCTCCATAGAGTATATAAAGGATAGAGACCGAACTGGAGCACTAGCCCCGCCCCCAAGCTATTCATTTCGATGAAGTTGCTCAGTGGCGTTTTGAAGCACCCGGAAGACTGCCGGAAGTACCTCCTCCGGACCTCAAATTTGAGGTCCGGGGTGACGTATGGGTGACGTAGGGAGTGATGGTCCTACGTGTCCGTGCACGGGTCCGCCTGCAGTCCTTCCTCTTACCACTAGGGCCCAGAGCTTCAACGTTGGAGCGCCTCACTGGCCCCTTGGTCTCCTCCCAGTGGGACGTGCGTCGAGGACCTCCCTAGGGAGGCACCCGAGAGGCATCCTAACCAGATGCCCCGGGGTCTCCTCCCAGTGGGACGTGCCTCGAGGACCTCCCTAGGGAGGTGCCCGAGAGGCATCCTAACCAGATGCCTGAACCACCTCAGCTGACTCTCTTGTAAATTGTGAAATTGTCAAGGTCTGTCTCTCCACAGACCGTGTCAGCCCTGGCCAGTAGTGGAAAGTAACTAAGTACTTTTACTTAAGTGCTGTACTTAAGTACAGTTTTGAGGTATTTGTACTTTACTTGAGTATTTCCAATTTCCAGTACTTTTACTTCTACTCCACTACATCTCAGAGCCAAAATTTGTACTTTTACTCTGCAGTCCCATTCTCTCACCTGTCTCCCACTCCCTCGGCAGCCCACACCTGTGAACACTTTGCCCATTTACCTGCTCCCAGGGCTGGACTGGGACAAAAATTCGGCCCGGTCATTTTCGCGTGAATTTGGCCCAGACCGGCCCACCACAACCAGCGCGCAGATAGCAGAAACTAATACCGCCCGCTCCGTCGAGGCACACAAAAACAAACAAGCCCTAATACCACCACTTTTACAGAACAACATAAATGATACAAACCAACAGACAACTACACAACCCTTTGTAGAAGGTCTCACTGATACAGGTACAGTGAAATTATCATGATGGCACTGGCAGAATGGCAGCACGCCCGGACCTTTCCTGGTGGCCTGCCGCCTATTGGCCTGCCTGCCTGCCTTTTTTGAGTGGTGTAAACCACTCCTACAACTGGCTTTGTTAGTTTACGTGTCTGTCCGTACCAAAACAATGAGCATGGTTGCTATGGTCACCCAGTTCACACGGGTGTGATTTCATTACGTCAGAGTTAGTTTACGTGATTGATTGATTGATTGAAGAATTTATTAACAGTTTGCAGAATTACAGTACATTTCAAGCACAAACTCAATACAAAGGCTGTTAACTGTGAGTGGACGACCCAATTAAGCATTACACTTGTTTCCAACAGGGTCCACCATGTTCAAATCATCAAAACATTTAGAGACGTACAAATAGACACTTCTATAGACAGAACAGGAATTCATCAAAAAGGAGGTAAAAAGGGAAAATAAATATATACAGTGAGGGGAAAGAAGGGGGGGGCGGGGGGGGGATTCAGATTTTACGGGGGCCAGTTTCGAATTGCAGCCATCCGTAGGTGCCCTTTGAGAGCGGTTTTGAAGGAGTCAAGGGATTCGCATGTCTTAATGACAGTTGGTAGGGCGTTCCACATTTTGGTGGCATAGGAGCGAAAAGAATTTAGTCCCTTGTTTGTGCCGAATCTGGGTTGTACATGGTTCGTTGCACTCCCTCTGGTGTTGTGGGTGTGGACTTCGTTAACATTAAGGAAGTATCTAGACAGGTACATGGGTATCTTGGTGGTGTATCGAATCTTGTGGACCAGACCCATTGCAAGATGCTGTACTCTGTCGTCGACCCTAAGCCATTCCAGCCTGTCGAAGTGGGCAGGGGTGAGGTGGGTTCGGGGGGCTAGATCAAGTAGCAAACAATGAGCATGGTTGCTATGGTCACCCAGTTCACACGGGTGTGATTTCATTACGTCAGACATTACGTCAGACCATAGTTGATCAGTCTATATAAGACCTTACACCACTCAGTTCACACAGGTGTGATTTTTTTATCATGGCGTCCCCCTACGGTCGCGGCCCACCGGGAATATGCCCGGTATCTATGACCTGTGGCCAGTCCAGCCCTGCCTGCTCCCTATATATAACTGGACTCTTTACAAACACTCGCAGTCAGAACATTGGTCATCGGCCCTCAGCTGTACCCCCAAGTTCAGAACATTGGTCATCGGCCCTCAGCTGTACCCCCAAGTTCAGAACATGGGTCATCGGCCCTCAGCTGTACCCCCAAGTTCAGAACATGGGTCATCGGCCCTCAGCTGTACCCCCAAGTTCAGAACATGGGTCATCGGCCCTCAGCTGTACCCCCAAGTTCAGAACATTGGTCATCGTCCCTCAGCTGTACCCCCAAGTTCAGAACATGGGTCATCGGCCCTCAGCTGTACCCCCAAGTTCAGAACATTGGTCATCGTCCCTCAGCTGTACCCCCAAGTTCCTGCTTCTTGATTCTTTGGTTTGAGTTTTGGACTTTATGCATGATTTACTGCCTTGTACTCGAGTTTAGCCTTTTTGGACTTCTTAGTTCTATTTTGTATTTTTTGCTACTTAGTTGCTACTTTGTGTTTGTTGCTGCCTTGGGCTTAAATACATCATTCCTGTTTGTGGCTCTGCATTTATCCCATTTTGGGCGGGAACCCCTTTTGGTGTTTTAAACATTATATTATATCAGAGGATTTGAAAAAAAGGTGAAAATATCGGAAAAGCGACAGGCTATAGTCCATCGTCTCGGAGCGCATGCTATAGGGTGCCATTTTTCACGATTTCAGAGGATTTGAAAAAAAGGTGAAAATATCGGAAAAGCGACAGGCTATAGTCCATCGTCTTGGAGCGCATGCTATAGGGTGTCATTTTTCATGATTTCGGAGGATTTGAAAAAAAGGTGAAAATCACGGAAAAGCGAAAGGCTATAGTCCATCGTCTTGGAGCGCATGCTATAGGGTGCCCTTTTTCACGATTTCGGAGGATTTGAAAAAAATGTGAAAATATCGGAAAAGCGACAGGCTATAGTCCATCGTCTTGGAGCGCATGCTATACGGTGCCATTTTTCATGATTTCGGAGCATTTGAAAAAAAGGTGAAAATCACGGAAAAGCGACAGGCTATAGTCCATGGTCTCGGAGGGCATAGTATAGTATGTCGTTTTTTCACGATTTCGGAGGATTTGAAAAAAAGGTGAAAATATCGGAAAAGCGACAGGCTATAGTGAAGAAGGGCTAACACTTGTTTTATGTTTGCTTTATTTTGGGGCTGTAGTTCTGGACAACCGCCTATCTGAACGACTCGTTGCTGGGCACGGCACTCCCTCGCACAGAGATTGAAGTCGTTCGTCCGGACAGATCTCAAGATACGTGAACTGCATGCACGCACGCACGCACGCACGCACGCACGCACGCACGCACGCACGCACGCACGCACGCACTCACAGCAAAGAGACAGCAAAGACAGTCATCAGTTTCAACCTCTCTCCAGGTTCTGCACTCCTCCAGGACCAAAAGCAAGCAGGAAAGATAATCCTTTACTGCTCTCACCACACCATCTCTTCAGAAAGCTGCCTTCTGGCAAGAGCCCACTATGCACCACTCAAACAGCTTCCCCCCAAGGCAGGGGTCTTGTTTTCGCAAACAATCCCCATTGGAGTGGACTAACCCCAACACCCCCCTCCTTGCATGGACACACACAGGCACATACTCTCCCACACACACATAATGAGACACATGCACCACACAAATGATGAGACGCACGCACGCACGCACGCACTGTGACGCACACACACACACACAAACACACACACACACACACATACACACACACACACACAATAAGCTCAATAATCATGGTTACAGCCTAACACTCTGTCTCCCTTTGTATCTCAAAGAACCACTCACCACTCACTTAGCCTAAATTCACCTTGTGTCTAGTGGCATCTAATTTATACGGGCTCCCACTGATAACTCAGGAAATCAGACAATATCAACAACATCCAACAACAGTGCACATGTCATTGCAATGCTTGCTCAATAGAAAATAGATTTAGAAGAAAAGCCATTATCTAACTGTGTGAGGCAGTGATGAGGGTGAATGTCTGGGGTGTTTGGATGGTTTAAAACAATGTGACCTAGTTTGAAGCCTACACAAAGAATATTGTATGAAAAACAAAAAGCACAGCATTAGTTAAGCAACAAAGCTTCTAACCATGACCTCAAAACATTTCCCTATAACTTATGCCTGCTTTTCTAACCAAACTAGTACTAACTAAACTAACTAAAGTGCTCTATATGTATTACAAAGTTATTAGGATTCCACGTAGACATGAAACCAGCATCTATTTAAATAACATATAGCAGTTGTGCACAAATAAGCATCATGTCCAGATTATATCTAACTAATACAGATAGCATCTATAGTAGTGACTATTATTGCGACCGAAGGTCGCAGTTAACTATGGGATTGTGCGCTTTTTGTCCATCACAAAACACACACATACTGTAGCTTAGTAGGGCTGGATGAGCCAGCCTAACACTGGAGACTACTGAAAGAGGCACAAAGATTTATGAAAAACCAAATAACTGGTAGCCAATGACTGTGTCCATGTACATGTTTGCTAACCAGCGTGACAGCATAAATCCACCGCCAACCTGCGGCAACTCCTCTAGCTGGAACCATGACAACAGAGAGCAGACTAATCCCAGCACTATTCATATGCTAGTTACTGCTTTTCCTTATTTATATAGCCATTTCTTGCTTTGTAATTGAGGATTATTGCTGATTCCTTTTTAGTCTGTGTGTTGTTCCTGGAATTATGAGGAAAAGCATATTATTCATGGCCTCTGCACAATTATCTCTCAGGGAGTGAACGGTTTGGTTGTTGCTTCTTCACTTGAAAATAATGTTCATCTTTTCAATAGTGTGGACTTAGACTGTTATTCGTCTGTGGTACTCAAATGATGGGCCTTTGATCCCAAGCAAGATATCTCAAACACTAGTGGTTCAATTGCCATTGAATGTGCTGCTGTGTACCTTCATGTTTCCTAGAGGATAACCACTACTGACTTTGGTGACCATTGGGCCTTTCCTCTAGCGCCACCATTAGGCCAAAATGTTCACTTGCACACATGACACTTTCTGCCCAATGCATTGATGCTCCCCAGAGAATGAAACCTAACCATTTGAGTGCCCCATGTCCGTTTCTCTAGCACCACTGGTCTTCCAGGTAATATCAAAGGGATACTCTGAGTCCTGCATTTTCCTATCGTATTTAGAATGTGTCATGAATCCATTCTTAGAGGGTGTTTTGGGACCATTTGAAGTTGCACTTTGAGTTTAATTTGCTATACAAATAACAGTGCCTTGACTTGACTCACAGGGGGGGTCGGTTATTAAGGATCGTCATTCAGGCAGTAAGAAAGACCAGTGGTTCAAATCATGTGGTGATAAGCTGGTTTGAGTGGCAATTAGGATGACCCCCTGACAGGCAAGGGATCACTTAACGAGTATCTAGTAAGGGTTGAGAGTTGAGGTCAGTCAAGTGATAGTGTTATATAGTATAACTATGTTGTATAAATCCTAATCAAGCCCTAATCAAAGAGATTACATGACTGTCTGTTACCTGGTTCCATGTGTCTTGTTCGTGCACAAGACAGATGTTCTATATAGAGCCAGCCTTCTTCTTGGGGCAGCCATAGCTGAGTGGGTGAGAGGCCGCCTGACAGCAATCAGCTAGGTGAAGCTAAGAACTACATTTACCCCATGGGATCAAATCGGTAGTTATTTATTTATTACTTATTTCATTCTTAATGACACTGTATATGGAAATAAGTAGGCAAGAACACATACACTCATAGTACCTGAACAGCCATATACACAGTATGTGGTCAAGCTCATCTATGGTAGGCGGCCATTGCTGACCGTGTAGAATGCAGCAAGCACACAACCAGCCAGAAACAACAACAATACAGGTATAGTGAGCAGTCAAGCAGGCAGACAGTTAAGGAGAGGCAAGAAGGGATAGAGACAGAAAGATGAGAGAGCAGGCATGCTGTCGTTTGGACAGGAGGTGAGCAGGCGAGTACGACAGCAAGCAGACAGTGTAATGATGCTAGAGCAAGGAGGCAGACATGCAGACAGCGAGCTGGCAGGCATGCAGGTGGTGCTTATGGAGGTGGAAAGGATGCAGCAAGACAAGCATAGGAAACAAGAGTGTGGTGCACATATTCAGGCAGGCACTCAGACCCTATGCAGACAGGGGTTCAGGGACAGTATTTCTTATTCACATTTACATGTCATGCATGTTGTATTAATTGATTGTCTCCTCTAGCTGCTGTGTTTTCTATAGGCGGCTGCTTTTTGCCGCCATTTGTTTGGCAGGCTCCCCTGTTTGTTTCTGTGGCTGTTGACTGTAAGGCACACGTTAATTTGTATGACTGACTGATTAAATGGAAATGGTTTGGTCTGGTGTTTCACGCCCACTTAGGCAGACTGGAAAACACAGGCTGACTTTTTTTTAGTAACTAAGAATGTTTCTCTTTCTGTCCTTCAGTAGTGCCTCTCTGATGCTCTGATGGCTGGAGAACACAACACAATAAAGAGAGAGAGGTGTGTGTGTGTGTGGGGGGGGGGGGGGGGGGGGGAGTATAATGAGGATAGAGGCACCAGACAACCATGCTGTAGGCCTTTTTTCCGCTCATATTCCCTCCAGCAGCAACATATATTTTCTCTTATTCTGTCCCTCCTCTCCCTGCCTATTTTTGTCTCTCACAAATGGCCTGTTAATTTGTGTCAGTGGGACAATGGATAGTGGAAAGAGAAAGAAAGAGAAAACAACATTGAGAAGAAAGAGAACGGAAGCCTTTTTGACAACGCACGTTGCTGATGCTGCACAGATGCAGCTATCAGGCCCACTTTCAAGCTCCCTCATCGCCTCTGTAAGAGCCATTATGACCTCATGTTTTCCTGATTGACAATGTCACAGCAATGTCAAGGCCAGCCCAGGTATTTAACCAGGCTCCTGATCAGGCACAGGTTTTGCCAGTGGCAGACGGCAGAGGCTAACAGTTTTCCACTGTGTTCAGGAGGGCTGGTCGCCTGTGTTTGTTACTGTTTCTTTCTTATTATTGTATCTGTATGTTGTATAGGAAAATGACTGCAGAAAATAAAGCAAAGTTAAACTGGGGATCAGTTTGTACTGGCACACATAGGAACTTCCACCTGGCTGTCGGCAACCAGTAGTGCCATTAGGACTTTAGACATGGTCTTTTTTGTTCTTTTCAAACGAAAATAGATATACAATAAGGATTGTGTTCTCCATTATTGGGCCGGTTGTATTTTTTACAAGCCCAAAGATAAAGGTCTGTGTTAAACTCTTGTTTTCTGTCAGTAATTGGACTTTACCTCCCTGGTCGATCTCACCACAGGCCACGCGAGCGGAGGAACCCTTAAAACTGCTGATATGCAGCCACTTTGTGGCTCCTGTGGCATTGAGGAAATAAATCATTCTCGTGATAAAGACAGAGGAGTAATTAAAATGAGCTAATAGACATTATCAGGCATTCATCACAGCTGCGATAGTGCTCAAATTCTCCCGTGGCGCAAACCTCCCCAACAGGAAAAACAGGTAGCAAGGTGTCTGCCTGAATACCAATTAGCTTAGTTATCTGCGGTTCATCTGTGCGAGTCGTTTTGACAACAGGAGCAGCCTTTTTGCCACGGCCTGCTAATTCCGCGCAACGACTGTACGGCAGGCGACGAGGAGCGCCACAGGCAGAATGTCATTGGTATTTGTGAAAAGGTTAGACAGACAGGAGAGCATGCGAGTGTGCATCACTCCTGTGTTTCTATGAGAAATGTGTATTACAAATGTGTACCCTATGCGTGTGCTCTGTGTGTTTCAGTGTGTGTGCGTGTGTGTGTGTGTGTGTGTGTGTGTGTGTGCGTGCGTGCATGCGTGCGTGCGTGTGCGTGCGTGTGAATGAGTTCATGCACCGTATGTGTTTTAATTTGCGTGCAATGCCGTGCATGCATGCTCAAGTGCTCTGCATGGGCTATCAAGTTCAAATGCAATGGCTGTCTGGCATATCCTTGTCATGATTCCCATTCATCATTGGTGATGACCCAAAATGTAAATGTCAATGTGTGTGTCAGACATGCATTCAACTGTAATGTTATGCCACTCTCTGTAGTGGATATGTGATAACCACTTAACCTAGCTGAGACATGCCTTGTTTTGTATTGTAACAATGCTTGTATTCCAATGACTATTAGAAAAAGACTTGATACAGATGTGTGTGAGCAGGAATCAATAAATTGGCATAACTAAATTGGGGATAAAAAACGGGATGTGATCTATCATTCTGCTTTCAGATGTATTACCGGTGATGTTGAAGGGGTAAAATACTGCATGTGCCAAGTTGCCCAATACTGTGGAGACTGAATATGTGACAATAGCCGCCCTCAACATTGCCATCAGAAGAACTAAGAGCAAGGTGTTGCAGTAGCATTGGTATGACATTAATGATGTTCCATATGCAGGAGGTCCATTTGTGAAATTGAAAGACCAGAAAAACATAGGGATTGGCATATTATGCCAAAGAAGTTCAGAACTGGAGCGTGCGAAAGGACAAATCTCAGTAAGTGGACACTCACGGCACTACTGGCCAGGTCCATTTTGAAAGCTAATCTTTGTTCCTGAAGTTAAACATAAAACAGCAATTCTCGGAAGTTAATGAGCTCAATCACTCTTCCTAAAGGCTTCAATAATTCAACTGCACCCCCCATCGTCGGCCATCCATAATAAATAACATCCACAGTGAATTATTTACACACTTCGTGGCACTAGTCACTGAGTCACCCAGGGTCTCGGTTCAGTTGAGGTGTGGGTGTGTGCGTGTATGCAAGTGCGTGCGTGCACATGTTTGCAAGTATATTTGCCTGTGTGTGTTTGGGCCTTTCTTATGGAGAGATGGCATTCATGGCGGCAATATCAGTAGCAACATCCAGTGTGCATGAAGATGACTGAGACTGAGAGGTAACTCAATAGTCAGCAGCGTGTGGTACCAGCTCCCCCTTCAGTACAGAGGAGTACACACACAAACAAACAGGGAGGGAAGTGTAGATACCAAACACATATTAATAATTATTGAACAAATACAATAATATATACAGCATATACAACATATATCGCACGCACGCACGCACGCACAGAGGGAGAGGGGGAGCAAGGTCAGCATGGCACTACTTCTACAGCTGCTGAAGATACTCAAATTTGTACATATAGCAATGTTCCAGTTGTACATCAAATAATTTTGTCAAACTCTTGACTCTGTTCTGCTGTAAACTTTGCCCAGCTCACCAGAGTAAATACTTAGAGTGAAAGTAAAACCTGGTAAGGTTTCAAATCTGGGAAAGGACAGTATTGGTCAATGCTGTAAACTTTGCCTAGCTTACCAGAGTAAATAAAACTGCCTGTCAATATTTCCCTCTGTTCAGTTCAGTTACCCTGGAGAGACTCGTATGTCAACAGCCATCATAATGAGAACATTACTGATTTATCTGTGCTCACTACTAGCAGGTAAGAATCTGTTAATATCCATTGTTGAATGTAGAATTGGTATGTTTACGTGCGTGCGTGTGCGCGTGCGTGTATTTGGTCCAAAATATGGTGATATGATATCACTTTTAAATTGTATTGCTCAGCTCCAACTGGTACTCCTTTGTTTTTCAACAGCCACAAATCCAGCATCAGCAGTCGATGTGCGTACACCAGCAGAAGTGATTGTGGAAAATGGTACCACAGGAATACTTCAATGTTCCTTCAAGTCAGGAGAAGTAGTCAGTAGTCTTGCCGCAGTGTCCTGGACCTTTCAACCAACTGGATCAGTTCCCTATTCTGTAAGTTCTGTTCTAATATGGTCTCTTTAATCTTTCCCCCCCAATTTAAACATTTTCCTGCTGTCATTTCCATGTCACTGACTCATGGAGTGACCATACAGCTCCTTGGTGGTTGTTGTTAATTGTTTTATTGTTTTTACAAATGGACTTTGGTTATAGCCTAGTTTAGCCTGGGATTGTCAAAATGTCCACAAAGATAATTAGGATTGAAAAAAGAAAAAAATGCAAACATTGTATTTGTTGCACTTGGGTTTCTATTGGAAATGAGAGAAATGGGAACTTGATGGCTCAGTGTCTTGCTCAAGAGCACTTCTTACTCACACCTCCTAAATTTCAACCCACCCTTCATCCCTGCAGATATTTTACTACGGAAATGGGAAGGGTTTCCCATCTGAACAGTACAAAAAAAGGGTGCAGTTTATTGGAGACCTCAACAAGAACGACGCCTCCATTCATCTACTCCAGGTGCAGTCCAATGATGAAGGCACCTACATCTGTGATGTGAAGAACCCACCAGATGTAAGCGGCAGGCCGTCTCGCACAGAGCTCAAGGTCGCTTTGGGAGGTAAATGTGCTGCTGAACCAAAGAAGAATCTAAATGCAAAGCAATACATAACCATAGGTTTGGGAGAGTAAAATATATCACTGTATATGATCTGCCTCAGAAACACAATGCTGACACCATAGTCCTATGTTGTTTGCAAATCCAAATCTATGGCAATGGCTGATTTGGCCATGCCCTTAAATACCTGTACTGTATGTGTGTCTCAAATAACAGCCTCAAATGGGTTAATTTGAACCACTGGTGTAGCACAAAGCGTGTTGTGACCTTGAGGATTGGCTATTTTAGGCAAAGGCAATTTGTGTACATGATGGGGTGGTGGTGGGGCGGGTGGTAGTATAGAGTAGACCCCTGGGGGATGCCTGTTGTTGATGGCTGGATAGTGGATAGTATTACACAGTTTGTAGGCTGTTTTAGGGAGAGTTAGACGGTTGCTCGGTGCAACAAGTGGTTGCCAAGCTGTATCACAAACACCCATGAGTAGGTGCGTTTCCATAAAGCCGTTTCTTTGCGCATTAAGGCTCTTGCGCAAAATCTCCTGGATGGAAACACATCAACATGCGAATAAGTCTCCATTTGTCGCAAAAACACTTTTTCGCTTGGAGGTTGCGGATTTAGGCTTTTTCGAAAAAAGGGAAATGCGCAAATAGTGTATGGAAACACTTGCGGAAAAGGTTTTTAATTAGAAAGCATTGAACTCGCATTATATCGCTTTTGAACAGTTGGGAAATAAAATAAAACAACGATGGGGAGGCAGTGGAGTGAACGGTGCAGTGGAGTGAACCTAAACGTGTAGGCTCCGTTAAACTGAGATACATACAGCATACAGCATACATACAGCGCATCAAATCAATGGTGTGAACATCGATTAGGACTACTTTACATGAGCCTCACTTTACTGGCAAAACAGTGCAACCTACTGCACATTTCATGAACTTATTGCATATGCGCATTTTATCAGTTTAATGGAAACACCGACAATTCGCTTTTCTTTTTTCGACTTAATGAACATACGCTTCCTTTTTTCGCAAAGGCTTAATGGAACCGCACCTACTGATACACATTAATCCAATGTGGATCAGTTCAGTGGTGGAAGAAGTACTCAGACTTAGACGTACTAGTTTTTTACTTAAGTAATAGTATCAATACCACAATGTAGCACTACTCTCTTAAATATTATATTATTATATAGTAAATAAACTACCAGTACCAGTAAGACGCTTGAGGGCGAGAAGCGAGCGTGCACGCATCCGTCTGGGTGACAGCAGACTGGTGGGCGAACACTGGAGCTTTGGAATGGGGGGTCAGATCATCATATCCGCCTGGGTGACGGCAGACTAGTGGGCGAGCGCTGGCGCTTTGGCATGGGGGGTCAGATCAACATATATGGAATGAATTCTGTACTGGCCATATACAGTATGGAGCCTGTCTTGAGTGTACAACAGGGTTTGATGAGGTAAGATCAACATGGAATGTCAGAACAGGTCAGCTCCATATATGGAGATCTAAGGGTGGCAGCGGGGGCAGTGTCTTGAGTGTACAGGGTTTGATGAGGGCCCAGGTAGGGCCGGGCCTTAACTTTCGGGCCTGTTGAGAACTCTAGTTTCCGCCGGCTGCCGGGTGCGACTGCACTAATACGTTTGGGGCGGACCCGTCTAGAGTTTAGATGGACAGGTATCAGTCAAAAGGAGATATCGACGAGGAAGGATGGAAGGATCAACATATGGAATGTCAGAACAGGTCAGCTCCATATATGGAGATCTAAGGGTTTGAGGTTTGAGGTCAGATTGGCCAATATTGATGACATCAGGGATCTCCATATATGGGCTTAATATTGATGACATCACGTGATGTCATGAGGCATGACCATATATGGGGGCGTGACCAACCAAACAACTGACGGGAAATGCACGATTTCATAGTAAGTTCACAACATATTGTGATTGTGTTGTGAGCTTGTTGACCGTTTATTTGGGACCTTACCTATGTTCCCCACCCCGCAAAAAAGGTTCTTTGTAGAAACTAAAACATAATTGCCCAGACTCTTCTTCAACAAAGATGGCGAAAGCAAACATTCTTTGTTCTGTACATAATTTGTAAATACTTATATACAAATGTGTCCTTAACCCAGAAACCTAACCCTAAACCTTTTAGTCAACAAATATTAAGTATGTATAGTTAATGCCATAAAGAAACTAAAACATAATTTCCCAGACTCTTCTTCTGTGCTTATACATAAACAAATGTGTAAGGTACAGAACACTGAAGTCCTTAACACAGAAACCTAAACCCTTAACCCAAAGGTAAGTGGGGAACGTAGAACCCTAAACCCTAAGGTAAGTGGGGAACGTAGAACCCTAAACCTAAACCCTAAGGTAAGTGGGGAACATAGAACCCGGGAATATAGAACCTGGGGATCATAGGGATGACCCTGTCTATTTTTGCATAGTCAAAGTATGCAATAGGGCTTAATTGTATGTTTTGTTTTGTGTTATCTAAATCTACAAAGTAATACCCAGACTGATACTAAATGGTTCAGGAAATGACCCAATGATCACACTCGCAGGCTCTTCAAATCCCAACTCAGCCAAGGCAGCACAACAACCCACTGGGGCCGCTGCCACTCGCTCAACACATGCATGGCCTCATCAAATGCACTACATTCACTCCATCCATTCCATCCACATGTCTATGTTGTGTAAGCAATACTTTATTACCACAAAATACTGTGTTTTCCTTACAGATTTGCAGTCACATGGGAACTGCTCAACGGATGCTCAGACAGACCTCTTCAGCGTGCTCCAGGTAAACTAATGCAGATTGCATCCCACAAACATAAAGCCATCCACCTAAGTGCTTCCACTCGTACATTGGGATACGTTTGTCACCCTTCTCAAAGCCACAGATAGACATACAGACAGACTCAGATGCATCCATCAACGTCCCACCCTTCTCCTTGCTTCCTTCCTTGCTTGCTTGTACAACAAAGTGAGGTGTTGTGTCTGATGTTGTCCAACAGACGGCGCTAGAATGCAGGGAGTATCTGCTTCCTCAGTGGAGCACAGAACAGGCTGCCAAACTGCTCATCTCCATGAGGAATCTCACCAACAGCATACAAGAACAGCAACGGAAAGGTAATAACCACAACCAGCCGGGGGAATAGTAAAGTAAGATAAGATCTTTATTTGTCACTGTATGAGACATACAATGAAATTCCGTTTAGTGCAACCATAAGTTAACACACAGTAGTACTAGTATCAACAGGTCAAGTCATCTCAATCTATTAATAAAAGCATCTATGATGCACCATTAAAAGTAGTAAAATACAAAAATAAAATGATAAATAGATACATAGGGGGATACCACAAATCAAATCATATTAAATACAGAGAACAGAGTTCAAAGTTCATGTGCAAGTTCATCAATCAATGGGGGGGGGGGGGGGGGGGCACCACGGGGGATTATATAGTATTGCACTTGCCCATATGAAAATCAGACAAGTAAACATTGGATCTGTTCATTTTCAGCTATGTTGTCTTTTGCAGTGTTTTTTGTTGATCTGCTTTAGTTTGTTCGTGGACTCCTCCGTATATTGTTATAGATGGATCTTGCATAATGTGCTGTGGGTAGACTTGTGTAGCCTACAGTATCTCCTGTTTAAAGGCAGCAGCGTACTGTACAGTGAAAGAATGACCATATTATTTATATAGAAAATGTTTTTGTTTACAAATCAGTGAATAACTTTGCTTTCTGACAACAACTTTATGTAAATAGAGGTTCAGAGGCTAACTCCCATTAGCCAATTTTAATATATGGATTAGAGACAACTATTCTCTATTATGCATTAAGGTATCGATGTCTGATATTTTTCTCCTATGAAAGTTTTCATATTTGATATGATCATACAATGACATTTGGAAAATCGATAAATGATGAATGTTTAATTACAATATCTTTCTAACCTATTAGCATGCCAAGACAACCCGACCAGCAAGTGCCCTGACCCAGTGGTGCCTGATAATGGTGGATTGGCATGTGTCACAGTCAACGATTATCGCTACTGCAAACCTATGTGCAACAAAGTATGACCTGCAAACAACATTCACATAATGACACATTTTGTAATGAAAAACAAGCAAACAAAACAGACCAGGCTTTTAGATATTGACACTTATTTATTTATTGGATAAGCGTTGCCAGACATTCATTCATTTCTCTGTGTACTTCCACAGGGCTTTGACTTTAAATTCCTCAGAAGAAGCCGATTGTATGAGAGGTGTGGCACTGACACTGGGTTTTCCTGGCAGTCTCAGTACATAGGAGGGAACACACTTGCAGAATGCATCGGTAAATCTCTATTTTTTTTGTGTTCAATAACATTTCACTTGCATCTATGACTGTTGAGGTTAAGCAGAAGCTAGATTGGTACTGTGTTTCTTTATGGTACAGATAAGAACCAGATTTTTCCAGACCTTTCTATTATCTGACGGTGTTGTATTTGATTTGTCTCGTATCTTACTTTTTCAATGGAATAGATTCCATATTGACCTCAACCCGTCTTTAAAAAAAATGCATTGAACTTCATGTTTTATATGCTGCACCATAATGAGCTTCAAGTGGAATTTGATTCTCGCTCCTTGTCTCCCATCACTCTCTCTCTCTCTCTCTCTCTCATTCCCTGCTTCTCTAGAATCATCCATCCAGGTCTCAGGGGGTGCAACGGCATACTTTCCGCAGGACTGTCTGACAACCCAAAGCAGCAACCACTCCACTATTCAGACAGTTATGGCTGGGCTGAAGGAACAGGGTGTAGCTGGAGCAACGAGCTACGCCTGTCTTGTATGCGCATGACCGCGACAGAGAAAAAGGCACACTTTCAAACCGAGGACATGATAAGCCCTGTTCAAGCTTGTAGCTCTGTTTTCTACTCAGTAGACAACAGAGCTACAAGCTACAGTGGACTCTACTGTATGTCACGTCTTTATTAAGTGGGGGTACTAGTCCCAATAGGGGTACTTTGGTGAAACTCGGAAAGTTCCTAATTTGTCTTCTTTTCTTTATTTTGTCTGAGAATTTAACCCACATTCCTAAAATCTGATACATTTGGAAACTAACATACATACACTATAACTAACACGTTTGAAAAATCTTTTCAAGTTTATGCAATATATTTTCAATACAACCAACAGCCAATCTATATTATCCACATGCCAATAAATGAAACAAAAACAAAAATTCTGAAGGTATCCGTGCTGTTGAAGGGGGTACATTGCTGAAAACATTCACAGTAAAGAAGGGGGTACAGTAAACCACTGGTCTTGCACTGAGAATATATATAAACATGATATATATATATATCAAAACATTGTGAATTGTGTCCATAACAGTTTACCAGCATACTCTTAATGAATCTTGAAAAAACAAGAAAGTGGACGTCTGATAGCCAAAGTGCCAATATTTTATTTAGGGCGCAGATTAAGACCAACGTTTCGGCGGTTAAGCCTTCATATGGGAATTTGATACTAGACATAGTATACTCTAAAATGATTGGTTTCACAATACCAGTCATAAGATGTAGCAGTTTGCATGTCATTGATAAAAAATGTGACACACACACACACACACACACACACACACACACACCCACCCCCCTACTTACCTAGATGGAATGTTGTCTGATTAGCTTGCTGACCAAAACAGCAGGTCGGGATCAAAGAGTCAAATGGGATTTCAGGATCTCAGTAGTTACAGTATTGAGTATTGACATGACATCCCAAAGCAATCCATAAGCAGTCTCTTATCAGAGGCAAAAATGAGACAGAGAATGATCCTGGCAGACTACACTCTCCATCTTATCATCAATTATGGTAATGACCGCCACCGCAAGCCCATGGTTCCCAATCAATGGGTCGTGAACGTGAGCCATTTCTGGGTTATGGTGCGGACGCATCTCAATGGCTCATGAGTAAATATCAGGGTCTTTTTTTTTCCTACAAAACATTATTTCAAAAGATTAAAAAAGGCAGATCTAGAACCTCACTACGCTTCACAATGCAATGTGTTGTGAGCTTGCAGAATGGCTATTGTATTAGTGACCTTTAGACAGTGGATTACATGAGTGGTAATGTTACAGATGTACCTGTAGGTGGTACAGGAGAAGACAAACAACACGATGAGAAACAATTAGGAGAATTATTTTCTTTAATGTTGAATAATTTAAACTATTATACATAGCAGACATATTGATATGGTCAAACACTGGTCAAACACTAACTGCTAGTGTTGTTAGTGACTAACACATACAGTATACCAACAGCAACTACAGAATAATTGATTGGAAATTTTATATTTTGCACACAGTGACATAACATGTATAATCATGCATTTATTTGACTATATAACAATGCTGAAACAATCCACTAGAGGTCAGCATACAATCACTTTCTTTGGGAATTTGACCTATTGAGGGATTAGGCCCACAAACCATTGAAAACCTGCCTCTCTCTCTGAGTAACAAACAAGACTGTGAACGTGTGTAAACACTTTGATTAATGGTCAAACAATTGGATTGATAGTGATATAGACGAACAAGTTCATCAGTGTAGCACGTCCAGCATCATCACATCCTAGACACTACTGTCTCTTCTGGCCGTCTAGTTTCTAGGGGCAAAAAAGGATAATAAACCCATTACACCAAAGCAAAAATAATACTTTTCTGTCAAATGTGCACTCCAAATGAGTTAACCCATTAAAACTGGGACAGCATCTGTGTAATTTTAGATTTTAGCGTTGGCTATTAAAAAAAACCCAAAGCATCTGCTATTTTTGAACTTTTTTTTATCTTGAAAGTGTGAGAACTACTGATTTAGAAGGCATTAACAAAAGTGTTCCACTTCCATGTGGGTCTATAAAGCCCTTTGAGACTGTAACAGTGAATAAGGGCTAATAAGTTGACTTGAAAAATATATGTGCGTGCGCGTGTGTGTACGTCAGTATACGTTGTGTAGTGTCTGTGGACTATTACTGTTCAGTATGTACACTACAGTATGGGAGTTTCTGTTTACATGCCATGAAACCAGCTACTTACCGTCTGCAGGAACTGTATCTCTGAGCTGAGTGCCTCCCGCAGAAGCTCTAGCTCTCCATCTTTATGAATCTCCAGCTCCCTCTTCAGTCTGGAAAATCAAGCCAACCTTTATGTCACTTACTTTGAATGTGTGGCTGGCCACGCTATGAAAAGGTCTACACCGTAAAATTCTGAACGTCAATTTATCTCTGCGAGTGTAGTGTAAAATTGTAACCAAATTTGGTTACAATTAGTTTGGTTATATTTAACCGGATCGAGTGTTCTGGAGTCTGGAGTCGTTGGCGACACCTACGCTGAGTTTGAAGTTGATTGGTCAGACAGTTCTTGAAATACGGACGGACGGACGTGCAGAGTATATATACGTACATATCGAACTCCAGTGACTTCCAGTATGAAATATTCTATAATTTTTAATCCTACGATTTTGTAACCCATTTTTCACCCCGTGTCAATTATCTAATGTGATCCTGGGCTCTTCACACCCTCCGCCAACCTAGTCCCCATATATGGGGGACATGGGGAGAGCAACGGACTTGAACTCATGCTTCCTTCATGCCTGAGTGTCCAAGTTGCTCCTTTACACCTGACAGGGGGGAGTTTCCCTGGTTGGACGTAGCGCATGGAAGGAACACGTTATTCCAACCAGTTCCTTTCCCCTCCATCAGGCGCCCCGGCTGGCCAGGGGGAGGCAGTTTAGAGACCAGGATTACTGCATGTTTTTTGTGAGGGTACCTACCCTAGGGGACACGGGGAGAACATGCAAACTCCACACAGAAAGGCCCTTTCGCCAACCCCGCCTCGGGTATGGGCACTGATGACGCGGAGGAGGAAACACGCCGCCAGCACCCACAGCGTCCCGAGCGGGAATTAATTTAAATAACAGTTTTAAAGAGTTAAATTTCAAAAAGTATAAAACATAATATGTTAGAAATAATACTTCCTTGTCCTACTGGCAGTGTGCAGAATACATTTGGCACTGATCGGTACAGTGGTTTGGGGGATTAGCCACGCACACGCACGTGCAAACATTATGATTATTTTTGGCCTGAAAAGGTTGAGAACCACTGCTGTAAAAGAGGAAAAAGAAATATGAGGAGTTGGACGTCTTTAAAAAGCCTTCCTTCATTCAGATGCTCTGCTCAGTGATACCCACCAGGAACTAAGTAGCACGGTACAAAATAACTCTACTTCATGTATCAACTGAACTGCACCAGGGCAGACATGATCAGTGATATCCTTATCCACCAGGAGCCAAGCAACATACATAAGAACAGAGACAGAACTACTGCACCACCAGGGCAGACATGACTGCAAAGCAGAAGATCTCTATAGAATATAAACTTCTACACCCAGTAATTCTTCATCAGGATTGGAATGAATGTAAACAAAGAGCTGCTTTGGGCAAAGGGCTCCAGTTTGTAAGGTCAAGAATTGGGAGTGCGAGAGGAAAAGGACTAGAGACGAAAGGACCAATATTTTTTACTCTGTTACATAATTTGCATAATAAAATGCTGTACATCTAATATCCAAAGATGATAAAATGTCTCCATAACAGAAACCTATATAAGATAAGACCTATTATGCATGTGTTGCATAGATCTCAGGACAGCCTCTTAAAAATTACTGCCGGCTAATTTTGATGGTTTAGATTACATGGTTAAAAGATAATTCCATGTAAAAGGATTCTTTAATGATGACATAAATATGCCAAGCATATTTATAATCTTTTATACATGCAGCGTTTGCTTGGCACATCCCTGCTGTATGACAGTGAATCACACGCAGCAGTTCTGCACAGTTAACACATTTTAAAAGACTCTGGTTCTCGTTCAAATTGACATGCGCTCAATTTCCAGCAATCAATAAGTGGGGACTTAAATATACGTTTTAAAGGGAGGCAGCGGTGATTGAAGACCTGATTGATCGTTCCAGTTCAGGATGGATGATCATAATAGTGAGCGCGAGGGGTCTCTCTCTCTCTCTTTTCCAAAGCGACATCCTCAGCACTTCCCGAGGCTAATCAGCCTGTGGGTAATGGAGGGCATTTGTGGATGAACAGGACATGCTTAGAACACACATGATTTAAGACAAGAGGAGGTGGGGGGGGGGAGACGTTAGAGACAGGGGAAGAAAACAAGGAGATGAACGGAGAGAGAAACCTGACAAGGAATGAGGAACAGGAGAGCAAGGATAATGGCGTGGACTGTTTTGCATGTCAGTTTATGAAAAGATGGGGCTAGTGACCGTAGTAAATCTGGCTAATAGAGTGGGGTGGGTCAGGGGTTGTCAGAGGAAGTAGCAGGGGCAATGTAAGAACGACCCCTCGTTTCCTTCCTGGGACTACAGTATATTGATCTCCGATCCTTAATTAAATAAAGGAAGAGTGTGTGTGGAGAGCCGGGGTGACACTCATCCAGTAGGAAAGCTTAACATAATGGAAAGAACGCATGCACATAGCTTCCAACAAGAAGAAGACTACCTACCTGACTATCATTGTTCACTTTGGAAAAGTCAAAACAGTTGCTGCCCTGAAAAGGTGTTTTATTTCATACATCCTAATTCTACAAGTAGTATTATCCGTTTGCCAACTGAATGAATTGTTAAACATTAGCAACTATTTTCTTTGGTTGTCATATATTGTTACTATAGGTTGTGTTGGAAGAGCTAAATTACCTTTTCCATTACATGAACATCCCATTGTTGTATTGGCTTAGGTCCCACTTACAGTACTGACGGTTATGCGTTTTACCAAGGAAATAAAGGTTTCATTTTCAGCCCAAATGATGTGATTTAAGTTAACTGAAACTTAATTATTGGTAAGAAGTTGTATGCACATGCGGCACGGATGTGACTCCCCACCCCTCGTTTATTTTCCCTTAAATGTTTCCCTGCATCAATCACATTAGGCTTACTTCACTTTTTTTTTTAGTTGCAGTGTTGAATGAATGAAGCAGGCAACAGATCAAAGCCTTAATTAAAGTAAATGGCCTTAATGCTTTGTTATTTACACTTCTAGATCCGGACTCTTGCCAGAATGGTGGGAGAAAGAGAAATTGATAAGGGGGGCGGGGGGGGGGGGTCCCGGTCCCCGGTCTATTCAGCACTTCTCACAGGATGATTGGATTCCTGACAGTGGAAGTCCCTTCTCTATTGTACATAAATAACACTTATATTCTAATGGGAAAATGAAACATTGTACCCATGCATGTGTTGTTACAGTGTGATCTCCTCTTTAAGTTTCAGTTTCCTCTCTCTAGAGTAAACCACCCCATTGAGATGAACTATTACAATGGAGATTCAAATAATGTCACAGAAACTAGATGATGAATGATTTCTGTGAATCTGTACAGCATATATGCAATAAGGCATTCTGTGCAGATTTAGGATGGATACTGTACAAACCAGCATTGTCTTTTACTAATTAAACAACAATTTCAGCTAAACGTAACATATATCTGAATGCGCCAAAGAAGCATCGTGATTGATATAAGAACTCTGAGAACTGTTGTGAGATGTCCTTGCCATGTCTTCTAAATATGTTGAATGTGGTCTAATATTCAGAGCCAACAACAGAATGTGTGTCCATGTGAGTGGATGATGCTCACCTCAGACAGGTGCTGTCGGTGAGGTGTTTCTGGCTGACCATCACACTCTCCATTCTCAGAGATCCTGTCATTGCCTCATCTTCTCTCAGCTGACTGTACAGGGCTGCAGTCAGGCAGGCACACAATAAACTCACGGACATAACATAACATTCTGGAGCACATTCATTTTCAAAACACACATTTGGGTCTGTCTCCACATCTCACAACAAAATCATCGTCAGTAACTTCTACAACTTACACAGTGGAAATACTAGATACAGTATATCATGCAAGAACAGCTTGGCAATACGATACAAGTATCTACTCAAACAAGGGGTAATAGAAAAGATAATAGAAATAACAGCCATTCACGATCACATACTGTTGTCCTTTTTCTCTTCTGTATACGGTTGTGATTTCAATCTCTGGTGTAGTGTTACCTTTCTTGATGTGTTCCAGACCCTGTAGTTCAAGCTGGAGAGCTCTCTTCTCCTCCTCAATAGTATTCATATAACTGTTGCTCTGACTCATCAGCTCCATCTCTAAATGCAGGGGAAGGTGAGGGAGAGGACAGAGGATGGAGAAGGCAATTGCAATTTGTCAAGATAATCACTGTATTTTAAGATTTTGACAACTGCAGAGCTACAGTAAACAGATACTTATTTGTGCAACAGCAATTATGTTGTTGCAATGAAGCAGCATACAATTTTCTTTCAGAAAATAAATTTTGTATAATATATATAAAATGAATGTAGTCTACTCTTGATTTGATACAGTGATAACAGTGTTCCCTCTGGATGGAAACACCAACAGACAAATCCTGATAACATCTGTTTGTTGTGGCAGGTAAAACTGTCTTCACTATCACATTACCATACCCTATTTTGTCAGGGGGTGCATGTGTTTGGTCTGACGTAACAGTCTGACAGGCATTAGGCCAACACCTTACCCCAAACCTTAACCTCACAGGGAAGCCACGGGTGAGTCTTAACCACCCATGCATGTCGGGAGCCACAGGTGAGTAACCAGCCACGCACGCATGTGTCTTAACCGGCAACGCATGTCGGGAGCCACGAGTTAGTCTTAACCAGCCAAGCATGTGTTGGACTAGTACATCGGACCAACGTATGTGCCCCTTTGTCAGGTAAGCACGAATCGTTTGAATGTCCTGTTGCATTCCAAGAATCGATAAAATGACAAGACCATGTAACCCTTCCCTTGGAGACAAACCCCTTAAGTTAGGAGCCCTGGTTCTCACCTCTGTATAAAGAGTCCACCTCTTTCTCCAGGTCCAACACCTCAGAGTGTGTCTGGCTCTCAAAGGTTGGCTCTCTTTGTCCATGCAGACTGAAGTCACTGTTGAACCTTTGGATGTCTCTCATGAACTTCTCCTGCTCTTGCTTAGACTGTGTTGCTAGCTTGTCCTGGAATGCACAAAGTAACATCCTCAGTTTAACTGTAAAAGTTTACCTGTAAGTGTTTAGTTTTAACTTTCCTTGACATTTATAACCAAGATAAATTAATTGTGTTATTTATGTGAGTGTTTGAGGCTGTGCATCTGAAATGTGTGTATCTTCTATAATAATAATAATAATAATAATACTTTATTTATATAGCACCTTTCATGACATGAAATGCAGCTCAAAGTGCTTTACAGAGAAATGGAGAAAGAAAGAAAAGAAAAGCAAGGCATAAAACATTAAAAATAATAGCAGTAATGCAATACAGTGAGGACATGAATAACAAAACATTTAAAAGATCAATTAAAAGAGTGAAGAAGTGAGCTTGAGCTGTGCTTTAAAAATGTCTACAGAGGCTGCTTGTCGAAGGTACAGTGGGAGTTTGTTCCACGCTGTCGGCCCATAGAAGCAAAAAGCTGCTTCACCGTATTTTTTAGTTGACCTTTTTTCAGGCAAAGCGACTATTTTTTCTACTACCGACTATTCATTAACGGGATCACTCTGTCATTACTTCACACACAGTTGAGAGTGCCACCAATATTTTGTGGTTGTGTTATCAAAGAGTTTATGCTAATAAAGTCAGTATATTTCTACAAGCCATTATCGTAATTTCACCTGGCAACTTATCTGTATTAAAAGTCAACTTTACACTTTTTAACCTTAATTCTGTTTATCTATTGTGGGAGGACAGGACATTTGAACATCTGCCACTTTCCAGTGCATTATGTGTATGGAGAGCTCGCTCTTAATTGAAGACACTGCCAACACCAGCCTACTGTATGTAATTCCCATCAAAACCCATCATTTTACATGGATTAACAGAGATTTTCCAATGCAGAGTGTGAGTTCTTGACACACAGAAAGCACTGGGAAGTGTCATCCCATATTTTCACATGTCCTCCTCATAGTACAACAATAGCATTCAGGATAGAAAATGGTGAAGTTGCACTTTAAAACCTCTTGAGCCCCATTGCACCCGTCGGCGGGGGCAGCGGCTGTCCACCTCATGAACAGCTCTCAGCGGGTCAATGCAGACCCAATTGGTCTCCGGTTCCAACTCCGATGTTTTTGATTTTCCCCCCTGGACCCCCTTGGGGTTTAAGAGGTTAAGTACACTTGTTACGACTGCAGTTAAGACTTACGCTGTGTTCCTCAAGGTGTTTCTGCTGGCAAAGGAGCTCTTGTATCTGTTTCTCCATCTGGTCTTCACGTTTCCTCATGAGATCATTATGCAGTTTCATCTGAGACAACTGCTGAGACTGCACGGACATATAAAAAGTTTTAATGGACAGGGAGGAAGACTCATGGGCAGAAAGGGAGGTTTATTTATGGAGCAGAAATAGAACTGAGATCAGGAGGATATAACACAAATACTGTGCAAAACAGATATGCAGATGGAAAACATTGGAAACAGATAGCTAAATACAGTATTGTGTTAATGCTGTTTACTTTATAAGACAAATGTTGAGCACATAAAAGGAAATTCACTCAAATTGAAATGACTCATTTTTGGGTTACCATTTAAACAAAATCAAGGGATCCCTTGTGCTGTGTGTACTGTGTACATAGTACACCCCACTGTCAAAGGTGTCTCACTGAAACCAAGTCTTTGCTTCCTAGGTAATTATACTGTACCTCAGAACAAAATGTCAAATCAAAGGAAATTAATTGTATATTTTTTTCCAAGCTGCCTCAGACATGACACTTAGAAAGTAAACCATCAGGAACTTATTGAACACTTGAGTGTGGTTAGCCTTTTACAAGGCAGTTGTCTTGTGATAATGACAGCATTACAATATGGACACACTGTGAATTGTTAAACCGCTGCACATCTAAGACAGAAACTGATATACTGCGATGTATATTCCTGACTGAGCAGCTTAGTGGATGGACACATGCGTAATAGTTCAAGGATAACATGTGTCACTTGGCACTTAGGCTAAAAGGTGTACAGTGTACGACTGTGGCTCAAGAGGTAGAGCAGGTCGTCCAATGATCCATGGGTCGGCGGTTCGAAACCCGGCTCCTCCTGTCTACATGTCGAAGTGTCCTTGGGCAAGACACTGAACCCCAAATTGCTCCCAATGTGCTGGTTGATACCTTGCATGGCTTCCGCCGCAATCGGTGTATGAATGTGTGTGTGAATGGGTGAATGTAATGCACAATCTATGTAAAGCGCCTTGGATAAAGGCGCTATATAAATGCACCATTTACCATTTACCATAAGGTATTTATACTCACAAATGCCTATCCTCACCCTTCATCTTTATTAGTGTGTATTATCTTAAACTGTGATTGCATTGTCAAATACATGGTTAAATCATTCTTTGCTTTCATAATATGAACCTGAAATAAAGTTCCTAAGCAATATCATAGAGATGATTTTATAATTGTGTTGTAAAAAATGTGTTCACCACATCACCATCTCCAGCCATTAATGATTAAACGGGTAGCAGCGACCTTTGCGATTTCACCACGTAGTTTTCTTCTCTGCTCTGCTGTTGTTTTGTCAACCCCAGGAAGAGCACAGCGATATTTCTGAAAGGTCAATGAGCCCGTCTTTGACATTATATCTGACACATGCTAAAAGGCTTCCTACAATAATACTAATGTTATCCGGTGGAAATTAGCCATTGATTTTACAGTGGCACTTGCAATCGATCCCTCCACATTGTTGATGAAGCTGGATTAAGTGCTTTAATCATAAAGCAGATTAACTTGTCAATATGCCAATAGGCTCTTTTAACCTCATCTGTCAAAAGGGTCTCCCTCCTATCTGACTGATAGATTCTGGCTTTTTAAACCATTATTTTCTAGTGGTCTAGGCTAGGGGACAGCAAAAGCTTTAATTCCTTCCTTTTTTACCCTATGATGACCAATAATAAATAGGCTGTATTAATGCTCATACATAGCCTTACCTTGTCATCAAGCTCTTGGTTGACCTTTCCATACTTTTCAGTGGAGGCCTTAATCTTCTCATGGCATCTGATGATGGACTCTTTGACTGAAATGACAAATAGGACAAATATTGATCAATGACCAACAGAAGAGCACAGTGCGCGCACAGTGTGTACACACACACACACACACACACACACACACACACACACACACACACACACACACGGTACAACTGGTAAAGTTGTACGACTTGGTAAACCTTTCCATATCTGGGGTTTGGGTACGGTGATGTTGCCTTGGTGTGCCTCGACTATGATTAGGCCATACATACATACATACTACGTACATGCACATACCGATACATCATTTTGTGATTTACATACACTAGACATGTACGTGCCCGTCGGCCACAGGCCTCCTTGAGAACGATACAACTTGGGAACCTAATAAAACCCGTTGTCAACTTGTCATAGCACCCATTTTAACTGTCTGTCTGTGTCCCTTTTTCAAGTACCAATACTGTATATGGAGATCTCTGTATCTGTCTGTCTGCCTCTGTCTGTCTGCCTGTGCCTGAAGAGCCTGAGCAGAGCCTTTTGTGGTGGTTCTGGAGAACCGTGGGTCCGACCGACTTGATACCGGGCACAGCACTCCCTATGGGGGTGTGGAACGTGCATGTCGAATGTTCTCGAGTTACGTGCATTACAACCGTACACACACGCACGCAGACAGACAGAGACGTGGCGCATTTATAGATTTAATGTGAAATATACACAGCTATCCTAGGGCTAGGGTCGCACGGTCATACCATATTATCCAGTTCAGCTTGCCATAACTCAAAATGCAATAAACATGCCGAGTTCTAGGCTATTTATTGTAAAGCTGTATTTGTGTGTGTGTGTGTGTGTGTGTGTGTGTGTGTGTGTGTGTGTGCGCGCGCGCTGTGCGTGAGAATAAAATATTTTTTTGTCCAATATGTAAATTATATGTAATGTATATGCCTATCATTTTGATAGGTTGGGTTGGAGAAAGTTCCTTGCGCTTTATCGCAATGGTGATTTGGTCCAGTTGGTGGCGGTAATGCACCTTAAATGGTTTGCCAACTGCCAAGAAGAACAGGGTCAGGGAAGTTTAGTGCAGCTACCTGGCTGAGGGCTCCGTCTTTTTGGCAAATCTAGAACTTCCTGTTTGAGAGCTAGCAAATTTAAGACATCCGGTTGCTTTCAGAATAAAAGCGTCATTAATTAAATAATTATTACATTACATTATTAGTATTGTTATTACATTACAGTTATTGTGAAGACACACATTATGTTTCTGTGTAAAAATAAGTAATTAAAAAACGTAAAAAAGTTATCTAAATGGATAAATGCCCAAGTCCATGCACTGGAGTGCCCAAGTCCATTCACTGGAGTGCATGGACTTAATAAAGTGGATGCTGGACAAAATCCCTGCTATGTTTCGACTAGTGTGACATATGCACGCGTCCGGGGAGACCTCCTCTACAACACCACACTGTCCGCTAAGCAGCAGAGGTGTAAAACAAAAAATTGGCACCAGGTCACAGGTCAAAAAACATAAAAAAACTTCCCATTTCCAGACTACAGTGGACTAAAGTGGACGCTGGACAGAAATCCCTGCTATGTTTCGACTAGTGTGACATACGCACGCGTCCGGGGAGACCTCCTCTACAACACCACACTGTCCGCTAAGCAGCAGAGGTGTAAAACAAAAATTGGCACCAGGTCACAGGTCAAAAAACATAAAAAAACTTCCCATTTCCAGACTACAGTGGACTAAAGTGGACGCTGGACAGAAATCCCTGCTATGTTTCGACTAGTGTGACATACGCACGCGTCCGGGGAGACCTCCTCTACAACACCACACTGTCCGCTAAGCAGCAGAGGTGTAAAACAAAAATTGGCACCAGGTCACAGGTAAAAAAACATAAAAAAACTTCGCATTTCCAGACTACAGTGGACTAAAGTGGACGCTGGACAAAAATCCCTGCTATGTTTCGACTAGTGTGACATATGCAGGCGTCCGGGGAGACCTCCTCTACAACACCACACTGTCCGCTAAGCATAAAGTGGACGCTGGACAAAAATCCCTGCTATGTTTCGACTAGTGTGACATATGCAGGCGTCCGGGGAGACCTCCTCTACAACACCACACTGTCCGCTAAGCAGCAGAGGTGTAAAACAAAAATTGGCACCAGGTCAGATGTAAAAAAACTTAAAAAAACTTCCCATTTCCAGACTACAGTGGACTAAAGTGGACGCTGGACAAAAATCCCTGCTATGTTTCGACTAGTGTGACATATGCAGGCGTCCGGGGAGACCTCCTCTACAACACCACACTGTCCGCTAAGCAGCAGAGGTGTAAAACAAAAATTGGCACCAGGTCAGATGTAAAAAAACTTAAAAAAACTTCCCATTTCCAGACTACAGTGGACTAAAGTGGACACTGGACAAAAATCCCTGCTATGTTTCGACTAGTGTGACATACGCACGCGTCCGGGGAGACCTCCTCTACAACACCACACTGTCCGCTAAGCAGCAGAGGTGTAAAACAAAAATTGGCACCAGGTCACAGGTCAAAAAACATAAAAAAACTTCCCATTTCCAGACTACAGTGGACTAAAGTGGACGCTGGACAAAAATCCCTGCTATGTTTCGACTAGTGTGACATATGCAGGCGTCCGGGGAGACCTCCTCTACAACACCACACTGTCCGCTAAGCAGCAGAGGTGTAAAACAAAAATTGGCACCAGGTCAGATGTAAAAAAACTTAAAAAAACTTCCCATTTCCAGACTACAGTGGACTAAAGTGGACACTGGACAAAAATCCCTGCTATGTTTCGACTAGTGTGACATACGCACGCGTCCGGGGAGACCTCCTCTACAACACCACACTGTCCGCTAAGCAGCAGAGGTGTAAAACAAAAAATTGGCACCAGGTCACAGGTCAAAAAACATAAAAAAACTTCCCATTTCCAGACTACAGTGGACTAAAGTGGACGCTGGACAGAAATCCCTGCTATGTTTCGACTAGTGTGACATACGCACGCGTCCGGGGAGACCTCCTCTACAACACCACACTGTCCGCTAAGCAGCAGAGGTGTAAAACAAAAATTGGCACCAGGTCACAGGTCAAAAAACATAAAAAAACTTCCCATTTCCAGACTACAGTGGACTAAAGTGGACGCTGGACAGAAATCCCTGCTATGTTTCGACTAGTGTGACGCACGCGTCCGGGGAGACCTCCTCTACAACACCACACTGTCCGCTAAGCAGCAGAGGTGTAAAACAAAAATTGGCACCAGGTCACAGGTCAAAAAACATAAAAAAACTTCCCATTTCCAGACTACAGTGGACTAAAGTGGACGCTGGACAGAAATCCCTGCTATGTTTCGACTAGTGTGACATACGCACGCGTCCGGGGAGACCTCCTCTACAACACCACACTGTCCGCTAAGCAGCAGAGGTGTAAAACAAAAATTGGCACCAGGTCACAGGTCAAAAAACATCTGACCTGGTGCCAATTTTTGTTTTACACCTCTGCTGCTTAGCGGACAGTGTGGTGTTGTAGAGGAGGTCTCCCCGGACGCCTGCATATGTCACACTAGTCGAAACATAGCAGGGATTTTTGTCCAGCGTCCACTTTAGTCCACTGTAGTCTGGAAATGGGAAGTTTTTTTAAGTTTTTTTACATCTGACCTGGTGCCAATTTTTGTTTTACACCTCTGCTGCTTAGCGGACAGTGTGGTGTTGTAGAGGAGGTCTCCCCGGACGCCTGCATATGTCACACTAGTCGAAACATAGCAGGGATTTTTGTCCAGCGTCCACTTTAGTCCACTGTAGTCTGGAAATGGGAAGTTTTTTTATGTTTTTTTACCTGTGACCTGGTGCCAATTTTTGTTTTACACCTCTGCTGCTTAGCGGACAGTGTGGTGTTGTAGAGGAGGTCTCCCCGGACGCCTGCATATGTCACACTAGTCGAAACATAGCAGGGATTTTTGTCCAGCGTCCACTTTAGTCCACTGTAGTCTGGAAATGGGAAGTTTTTTTAAGTTTTTTTACATCTGACCTGGTGCCAATTTTTGTTTTACACCTCTGCTGCTTAGCGGACAGTGTGGTGTTGTAGAGGAGGTCTCCCCGGACGCCTGCATATGTCACACTAGTCGAAACATAGCAGGGATTTTTGTCCAGCGTCCACTTTAGTCCACTGTAGTCTGGAAATGGGAAGTTTTTTTATGTTTTTTTACCTGTGACCTGGTGCCAATTTTTGTTTTACACCTCTGCTGCTTAGCGGACAGTGTGGTGTTGTAGAGGAGGTCTCCCCGGACGCGTGCGTATGTCACACTAGTCGAAACATAGCAGGGATTTCTGTCCAGCGTCCACTTTAGTCCACTGTAGTCTGGAAATGGGAAGTTTTTTTATGTTTTTTGACCTGTGACCTGGTGCCAATTTTTGTTTTACACCTCTGCTGCTTAGCGGACAGTGTGGTGTTGTAGAGGAGGTCTCCCCGGACGCGTGCGTATGTCACACTAGTCGAAACATAGCAGGGATTTCTGTCCAGCGTCCACTTTAGTCCACTGTAGTCTGGAAATGGGAAGTTTTTTTATGTTTTTTGACCTGTGACCTGGTGCCAATTTTTGTTTTACACCTCTGCTGCTTAGCGGACAGTGTGGTGTTGTAGAGGAGGTCTCCCCGGACGCGTGCGTATGTCACACTAGTCGAAACATAGCAGGGATTTCTGTCCAGCGTCCACTTTAGTCCACTGTAGTCTGGAAATGGGAAGTTTTTTTATGTTTTTTGACCTGTGACCTGGTGCCAATTTTTGTTTTACACCTCTGCTGCTTAGCGGACAGTGTGGTGTTGTAGAGGAGGTCTCCCCGGACGCGTGCGTATGTCACACTAGTCGAAACATAGCAGGGATTTCTGTCCAGCGTCCACTTTAGTCCACTGTAGTCTGGAAATGGGAAGTTTTTTTATGTTTTTTGACCTGTGACCTGGTGCCAATTTTTGTTTTACACCTCTGCTGCTTAGCGGACAGTGTGGTGTTGTAGAGGAGGTCTCCCCGGACGCGTGCGTATGTCACACTAGTCGAAACATAGCAGGGATTTCTGTCCAGCGTCCACTTTAGTCCACTGTAGTCTGGAAATGGGAAGTTTTTTTATGTTTTTTGACCTGTGACCTGGTGCCAATTTTTGTTTTACACCTCTGCTGCTTAGCGGACAGTGTGGTGTTGTAGAGGAGGTCTCCCCGGACGCGTGCGTATGTCACACTAGTCGAAACATAGCAGGGATTTCTGTCCAGCGTCCACTTTATAAAGTCCATGCTCTCCAGTGAATAGCATTTATCCATTTAGATAACTTTTTAATTACTTATCTTTACACAGAAACATTACTTATTACTTATTTTTACACAGAAACATAATGTGTGTCCTATAGCATCGTTTAAATGCTTAATTTATAGTTTTAATGTGCAAATTAAACTTTTTTTCAATACTCTAGAGGGTACTCTTATTTTGAAGAGATCGTCCACCGGAAGTCTTATATTTGCTCACTAGATTTGCCAAAAAGACAGTGCTCTGGCTGAGAGACTCTTCCGTTTGTTTGTTTTTTTTAATAACCAAGTCCATTACTGTTACTTATCTATGTACATAAGCCAGGTGTTTTAGGTATGAAAACCAAAACATTTTATTTAACTACTACACAGTACACACTACACTGACTGACTACACGACGCAGTTCGACCCATTATATATATCTATGGTTCGACCTGGGTAGGTAGGCCAATATAGCGACGCAACCCAGCGGCCAATATAATTTTAAGGCATGTGTCACCGTGTATTTTAGGGCCAGGCAGCCCTATATATCTACCGTATGTATTTAGGCGGCAGCTGTGAAGTAAAAGAGACCGACTCCTCTTAAGGTGCTCATTGAAAAACGTCTGTTTGGTAAAGGTCCATTTGGTTTAATTTTACACTCGACCAAGTGTGTACACCAAATTTAGTGATCCATGGAATTAGGTCACTCCAGAGGGCGCTGTCTCCTGTTTTGTAAGAACGACACTGCGACACGGCACGTTATTCAATTGGTCAACCATTTCGGTGATACTGAAGCCGCAACTTGCCTCCTTTCAAAACTAGGTAAATATAGGCTATTAAATAACTTTGTTCTGCATAATATTACATTTTATTTCATACACCTACCTCCTTGGAGTATCTTAGTCTTCTTAGATGTCTCCTGTTCGGTTTGGAGAATTTGTTTAAATAACGTTTCCAAACTCATTTTGTAAATGGGTGTAATTGCTCAGAGGTTGAATTATTTTCTAAACTCCAGCTATTGTGTTTGTAAAATGTCGCGCCCTCAATTTCCCATACCACCCCGCCCCACACCTACTACTACTACTACTACTAGGCCTACTACTAATAGGCTATAAAACATCACCACCAATAATACCGTCAGTCTCTAACCAATTTGGTCCAAAACAGGATTGCCAAGTAATTTGCCGTGCACCTTCATAATCCACAATGGGACTTTGATTGATTGATTGAACATTTTATTAACAGTTTGCAGAATTACAGTACATTTCAAGCACAAACTCAATACAAAGGCTGTTAACTGTGAGTGGACGACCCAATTAAGCATTACACTTGTTTACAACAGGGTCCACCATGTTCAATTCATCAAAACATTTAGAGACGTACAAATAGACACTTCTATATAGACAAAGAACAGTACAGGAATTCATCATAATGGAGGTAAAAAGGGAAAAGAAACATATACAGTGAGGGGAAAAAAGGGGATTCAGATTTTACGGGGGCCAGTTTCGAATTGCAGCTATCCGTAGGTGCCCTTTGAGAGCGGTTTTGAAGGAGTCAAGGGATTCGCATGTCTTAATGACTGTTGGTAGGGCGTTCCACATTTTGGTGGCATAGGAGCGAAAAGAATTTAGTCCCTTGTTTGTGCCGAATCTGGGTTGAACATGATTCGTTGCACTCCCTCTGGTGTTGTGGGTGTGGACTTCGTTAACATTAAGGAAGTATCTACACAGGTACATGGGTATCTTGGTGGAGTATCGAATCTTGTGGACCAGACCCATTGCAAGATGCTGTACTCTGTCGCCGACCCTAAGCCATGCCAGTCTGTCAAAGTGGGCAGGGGTGAGGTGGGTTCGGGGGGTGAGGCCAAGTAGGAGCCTGACCAGTTTGTTTTGGGAGGTCTGGAGCCTAGTTTTAAGGGCCTTTGAGGTGCTGTGGTACCAGGAGGTGCATGCATAGTCAAAGAAGCCTTGTACAAGGGCTCCTGTTAAGGTCTTCAAGGTGTTTTTGTCGACCAGTGAGGAGATCCTGTAAAGGAATCTTGTTCTTTGGTTGACTTTTTTGATTACGTTGGTGGCCATTTTATCACCGGAAAGATTAGCCTCCAGGATGGAACCTAGGTAGGTAATTTCATCTTTACGTGTGATAACATTGTCACCCACTCTAACCAAGAAGCCATTTGCCTTGCTGAGATTACTATTAGATCCAAAGAGAATGGATTCAGTTTTTCCCAGGTGTAAAGATAGTTTGTTATCAGCGAGCCAGGTGCAGATTCTACCGAGTTCAGAGCTGAGGGCATTTTCAACCTGCAGTTTGTCCCTGTCCGAGACCAGCAGTGCCGAGTCATCTGCGAACAGGAACAAGTTGCAGTCACAAGCTGAAGTCATGTCGTTAACATATATTAGGAACAGTAGAGGCCCTAGTATGCTTCCTTGTGGAACGCCACAGCTCACTGGGAGGGGGTGGGACAGTGTTCCGTTCACTTCCACCATCTGTGCTCTCCCCTCCAGGTAGGATTGCATCCAGCTCACTGATGTGCTATCGAAACCAATTGCTTTTAGCTTGTTAACCAGTATGGAGTGGTTCACTGTGTCAAAAGCCTTTTGGAGGTCCAGCATGACCATGCCGCAGTATTTGCCAGCGTCCACCTCTTGTTTGATGTGGTCGCTCAAATAGAGAAGGCATGTGTCAGTGGAGTGGGATGTTCTGAAGCCAGATTGGAACTCGTACAATAATTTATTAGTGGCAAGATACTTTTCAACCTGTTCATAGACTATTTTTTCCATCACTTTCGAGATGGAGCTTAGAATAGAAATAGGGCGGTAGTTGCCGGGGTCTAATTTACTCCCTTTCTTGTGCAGGGGGGTTACTTTGGCCAGTTTGAAATCTAGGGGGACCTGTCCCTGTTTGATGGAGAGGTTTACTATGCTGGTGATGATTGGAGCTATAGAGATGGCTGAGTCTCTGAGAAATTTGGAGGGAATATTGTCATGGCCAGTGGCCTACTGATTATTTTTTGCCCAAATTACCATTTGCACACAGGTAGATTGCCATGAAATTGAATGCGTTCAGCAAAGTTGAACTCTACTGATTTTGGTGACCCTATGGTCTTCTTCGCTAAACAGAAGGGGGGAATTATTGGCAGACATATGGGTTCATCGGTTCATTTGTTGGTCTAGCCACCACTATGGTCCCTAACAGGATTTCCATGGAATTTGCTGTGCATGTGCAACTTTATTAGGCCAAACTTTTTTCTTTCCAAGTGATCTCAAAATCAACAGATTGTCATGAAAATTACTCATTGTATTCAGTAATTATTATCAAGTAGCCTAACTATTTGAAAGAACCCCATGACCTTACCTCTAGTGCCACCCTCGGGCCAAAATGTCAACTTGGCACACACTATTGTTTTTATAATCTAATTGATTATAAAAACAATTGAAGGATGAGCCATATGGCCTTTCCTTCAGCAATACCCTTCAGCCCAAATTGCTGGTAACTGTAACAGGGCTTTTAAGGTAGCTCTCCACCGCACAGACGGTGACTAAACCTGTTTTCTTCCTATAATAATAATAATAATAATGCATTTTATTTATAAAGCGCTTTACATTCTTACGAATCTCAAAGTGCTACAAGGTTAAAAGCATGGCAAAATAAATAAAATAAAATACAATAAAAGAAGCGTAAGCAACATCATAATCAGTAAAACATGTTTAGGTTTCTTAAAAAGGTGGGTCTTAAGTCCATTTTTAAAAGAGTCAGTGGACTGTGGTGCTCTCAGGAGAATGGGGAGAGAGTTCCACAGACATGGGGCTGAAGGCCCATGGTGCGGAGGTTGGTGTGGGGGACGGGGAGAAGATGGGTGTTGGAGGAGCGGAGGCTTCGAGTGGTGGGTTTAAGGGCGATGAGTTCTTTGAGCTCAGCTTCCAATGTATGAATGAGTGGACCATTGTAAAGCACTTTGAGTAAGCACATAGTGCATAGAAAAGCGCTAGAAAAATGCAATCCATTATAGTATATAGCCTACATATACATCGTGACACATGTCTCTTTCTGTGACTCTCATGTGGATCTGTCATAGACCGCCACTTGTTGTCAAACTTAGTGACTGCAAGTTCACTGATTCTCCTCCCAAACATTTCAGATGGCTCCTCTCTGCAGTTGGCAGACTCATTTGGCACTCTTTAGTTTTTCTTTTCATTTTCATTCATGTTTTTAGTTGCTGCCAGGCTTTCTCCCTAATCTAAAGAATCTGTCAAAAAGCAGGTGGTTGGGCTCCCCTCTGAACCATCTCAGTCTAGTGTAGAACAGCTTGCGTGCTCCAATGTTGAGTCCCTTTGTTCCTACTGAAGACTTTTGGTGTAGGCTAGATCACAAAATCCAGAACCATGCAGCAACTCAGGCAAGCATGCATTTCAGACAGCATATAGCTATTTAATATTTTTAGACAGACAATATAATAATATATGATTATAATGGGTCAACCTGTTATATGGGTTGATTATCCCTGGCCCGGGAGCCTTCCTTTTCCGTTTTCCTTAATTGTCTACTCAGCTTCTTTGCTGAATGTTGATGGGGGGGCAGACAGAGATGTGAAAATAGGGGTTGCGGGGACCAAGGTTAAAAAACCTTGACATGGTCGTGAGCTTGATGACGATGTTTTGTGTGTGTGTGTGTGCGTGTGCGCGTGCACAAGCGTGCATAGTGCTCTTCTGTTGGTCATTGATCAATATTTGTCATTTCAGTCAAAGAGTCCATCATCAGATGCCATGAGAAGATTAAGGCCTCCACTGAAAAGTATGGAAAAGTCAACCAAGAGCTTGATGACAAGGTAAGGTAATGTATAAGCATTAATACAGCCTATTTATTATTGGTCATCAAAGGGTAAAAAAGGAAGGAATTAAAGCTTTTGTTGTCCCCTAGCCTAGACCACTAGAAAATAATGCTTTAAAAACGCATGTGTGCGGAGTGGAGGGTCTCTTATATTTGAGTGTTGAACATTTGTAGGCTAAGCACAGTCAGCATTGCAATCAATAACCTTAATCCACTGACTACAGAGCTCCATGCCATAGATTTGTCACGTAATTATTTTGACTTTGACCAGTTTCCCTGAGCGCTGTTGGTAAAGAATTATTTTGATTCCGTGCCACGAAGCACATTAAAGTGTGAACGCCTGGTCATTCATACGACCTGAAGACTACATCATTCTGACATTCATTTGCAAAATTAATATTACATATTGATTGAAGCTTTTCATAAATCACCTGACTGATGTGGCGAACCTTCCCCTGGCTGGCAGAATTCCCTTTGGAGAGTTGGAATTGCACAGTCATCATATTATCAGCAGAGACAATTAGCTTAGTAACTCAGTCCAGTCATTCTGTTTTGGCCCTTTTTTCTCTGTTTTTTTTATTACATTGCTCTCTAATATTAAATGTCTCTTAAGCCACAAAGAAAGGCTGTTCATACACTCCCATATTGCATTAATGGGGCGGTGTACACGGCTGATTGTGGCATCATACTAAGGGTAGGTTAATAACTTACGGTTCAGACTTTCTCCATCCTCCAAATGGAACCGCCCACATTCCCTCTTGTTCTTTCTATCTCTATCCTTCCCTCCCCATGTGTCTCTTACCTTCAGGACATGATCCATACACACGTAGATGCTGTCCCTTCCCTAAAACACCCTCCCTAGGTGCTTCCGTTCTGGCCTCCCTCCATCAGTCTGCAGACTCAGACTCACTCCCAAATTAACATTGTCTGATTTTTTCTGAAAACTCATATTTTCGGACTCACTCATTAGCACTCTTTTCATGATTGTTTTTCTATTCACTCTATTTACAGGACCATCTACCCTTTTGTTTTTGACTAAAGTTCATACCATTTACTCTAATCTTGCACTGGTAAGCCACATTGGAAAATGCCTAATTTGTAGAATGTCATTCTCTTTGATTCATTTTCACTCTCTCCACCCCGCCCCCCTCTCTCTTCCCCCCACTGAGTAAGCAATGCTAATTTAGTGGTATTCTTGATTGATTCTTGATTGATTGTGAGCACAGTCAATGGTTTTAATGCAGAGAAAAGCTCATTGACATTGTTTAACCAAGTGGGTTAGAGCACCAGTCAATGCATGGGTTACAGAACATGTTGCTTCATCTACTGTATAGTCTATTAAATGTTTATGTTTGTTGAATTTATATGCACTTGTGAAATAATTCAGTAGCAGTCGGTGGTGGGCAATTCTAGCCATACATCTCGTGGAACTTTGAGAATGAAATATATTTATATTCACATTGTAACAGGCTACAGGCTAGCTATTTCTCATCTCTGGACAGAAGATTTACACAAGGAGCTTACATCTACCGCACAACTTAAAAGTATGGCTATTTAGCAAATAGTATATGTACTGTATGAAATGTATTACTTACACGGCAGGGTGCACACAGCCTACTTAACTATAAATGCAATGTCTCTGTACGTCTGTACGTCTGTAATCCACGTAACTCGAGAACCGTTCGCCCCACCTACTTCAAATTCGACACATGCGTTCCACATCCCCACAGGGAGTGCAGTGCCCGGTGTCGAGTCGGTCGGACCCACGATTGTCCAGAACCGCTACAAAAGGCCTCTGCCCGGGCCAGACTCATATCGCCACAAAAGGCCTCTGCCCGGGCCAGACTCCATATCGCCACAAAAGGCCTCTGCCCGGGCCAGACTCCATAATGGGCATAAAAGGGGATATCACTGACATCACATCTGACATCACGATGACTTGACCAGCTCAACAGAATGATAAATTGGCTAATAGATGGCGGGTATGCCTGAACAAGAACTCCATAAGTCTCTGTCTGTGTGTGTGCGCGTGTACTGTTGAAATCCATGTAACTCGAGAACCGTTCGCCCCACCAACTTCAAATTCGACACACGCGTTCCACACCACCACAGGGAGTGCAGTGCCCGGTGTCAAGTCGGGCGGACCCACGGTTGTCCAGAACCACCCCAAAAAGGCCTCTGCCCGGGCTCTGGACCGGGCCCCTGCCCAGGCATGCCTGACACAGAACTCCTATAGGAATAAAGGTCCACAGAGAGACAGATACAGAAATCTCCTGCCCTGACGTCATTTTGTCTGACAAAGAACTCCAGAACTCCATTTATGGGCATACAAACAAATTTGACACGCGTTCCACATTCGACACAGTGCAGTGGCCACGGGCACAGTGCCCACGGGCACAGTGCCCACGGGCACTGTCCCCTAGTCATGCTAAAATAATCATCCTACTATAAATGCGCCACGTCTCTGTGTGCGTGCGTGTGTGCGTACGGTTGTAATGCACGTAACTCGAGAACCGTTTGACCCACCGACTTCACATTCGACACACGCGTTCCACACCCCCACAGAGAGTGCAGTGCCAGGTATCGAGGTATCCAGAACCACAAAAGGCTCTGGTCAGGCTCTGCCAGTGGGCCTAATGAGGCCAACTCCTTTCACCTGTGCAATTTCCAGCCTCTGCCTCAGCCAATTGAGGCTCAACCAATCAGGCTCTGCCAAGGCCCCAGTGAGGTGCTATGGCAACGTATATCATTAGGTTCCCAAGTTACATCGTTCAGAAGTAGGCCGGTGGCCGACTGCGACGGGCACGTACAGGTCTAGTTAATAGATAAATTGTGGGGGGTTTTTTTGCCAAATATGTGTAGGCCGATACATACAATCTAATTTGGCTGTTGACACATAAAGCTCTCTTGTTGGACACAACCATCACATACCGTACAAGTAACACTAAATAGCATAACAACTACTGATATGTTGAAAAGATACAAGGGACAAGTGCATGGAAGCCTTGTTGCATTTACATTTTAAATATGTGCTCATATATATTTTTTTATCATAAACAATTCAACTTCAGCTCAGAAAGAAGACATGGTGGATAGCAAAATAACTGATAAATTAGTTAGTCCATGAAAACGAATGCAGCTGCACTGGACTGTGGTTATTGGTTATTATATTAGTAGCAGCACCGCACATAAGCATAACAGGTTCCTAATCCTACTACAGTTCACACTTATTTTAAAGAAACTGGTCTGTATTTGTATACAACCGGTAGATGGCGATAGTCACTCATGCCCACCACGTTTATCCTCTCTTTGCACTGTGGACCATGTAGGCTACTCCGGGCCACTAGACATACTACATTCAGTAACAACAGGTTTGCCAGACCAGATAGCAGTACATTCAAATAGTAGTCTGTTTCAAATCGTGTTTTGTTCAGTTTCATCTTCTCTGCCATGCCCAAGCAGCCCCCGCCGTGGATTATCAAATAAGGGTCGCACTCGTTTAGCTTGTGCAGGTTTTGTGCCTCAACTGATATGCTAATTTGTATGTAAAAACGTTTCATAGCTGCAGAAATACTGTGTGCACACTATAACAAGTTTTGTGCACAGCCTATAATTTGCACGTGTCAGCGGACGAGTTTAAATTATAGCCTATTACGGGTAAGAAATTATAGTTGGCAGCTTCCATGATTGCGCACTTTGACCATGAGCACAGAATTAACTTGTTATCAGGGAATTGTGTTGTGTTGACTGTGTGTGTGTGTATGTGTGTGTGAGGGAGAATGGCGGGGGCTAAATACAAAAAACTCAAGTAGAATTAATCGAAAACTCCATATTTAATTATACACGAAATGTCAAATTAAATCAAACGTTAGCGACCTTATTCCCAAACGCATTACCCCTCTGTCCGCACAGTCCCTGTGGGCAATTATACTGAAATCCAAGCCCACGCATAGCCTACATCAAGGGACTATAGAGTAGTTTTGATTAATTTCATAAAGGTATTATTAATGCGAGTGCGACCCATAGCCTATCTGTATTTATTGATCCTATAGTTATGCTATAGTCAAAGTTGTGCTATTTGGCGACGATATACGGTGGTGCGGCCGGTCGGTCAGTAATCGAAACGTTACTACTTTTACATTAGATTCAGATTTTCAGAATGCATGCGAACTGAACTGCAGCAGGGTGCTGGAATAACTGCGACTGGCCACCGTGGCGGAGTCCTGCTGAGTGCGCAGAGTGCGGTGGGGTTCCAGTGGCGCTCTGTATGCGCACAGACGCACAGAGAGAGAGCAGCATCTCACACTGACTGCACTGGCTGGAGTTCGAGGACACTCGCCCCATTCGCTCTAATCCCCTCGCCTTTGTCTCCTCGTGTTGATTAGAAAGGACCCCATTTAGAATAAGCCGAGTCAGCCGGTAATACACCAGAGACAATCTGGAGGATTCGGGATCACTTTTGGAGGTGGAATATTATCTCGCATGAAGCGAGCCGGATCTCTTCTTTACCGTCCGGCGGAGCGCGCAGCACAGCCCCGCTGTTTTTCAATGGATTTCAATACAGTGGAAATACCTTGGGAATTAAATTACCGTTAGGTCGTTCTTTGTTTTACAAAATTTCAACAACACTGTTGTTTTACACGGATAGAAAGACGATGATCTTCGCAGCTCTCTATGTCGTTCTACCTCTTTTAGGTAAGTTTAGAGATTAAACTTAAAATAAATATTCTGAGTCCAGTCCATATAAGCAATCCTATTATACGCATATTATTGTGATTGAACTATAAGCTATGTCTGCGAGGGGATTTGTGAAACAAAAATTAAAAGTTTACAATGACACCCTGCAGCTTCATTGCATGTTTTCTCTGGCTGCTCCGGTGAAGCTTTAAACCTTCCCGAACTTTTGTTCAACTCTGTAACCCATCATTGAACGAGCAATCAAATTGTTTACTGATTACATATTGTTCTAAATCCACGAATATTGAATATGGAATATATTCTTTCCCCTTCGATGACTTTCATGTTGCCCTGGCCCCTGAAAATAGGCTGCCCCTGATCCTCCATTAATCCCTAAAAGCAGCTTTAATGTGTTAAATGTCTGTATGTTTACTGTAAACAAATGAAAGGCAGCTGTTATTATGATTTATTATTATTATTATTGTTATTATTATTTATATATATATATATATATATATTTTAAATGTATTATTTTCAGATGTGCTGTCCAATGCAGAGCAGAATGTGCTTGCGGGGTCCAACAGGCTGGACTGTGTAAAAGCCAGTGAGCAGTGCCTGAAGGAGCAGGCTTGCAGCACCAAGTACCGTACCATGAGGCAATGCGTGGCGGGTGGCAAGGAGAGCAACTTCAGCATGGTGGCCGGCCTGGAGGCCAAGGACGAGTGCCGGAGTGCCATAGATGCGCTCAAACAGAGCCCACTGTACAACTGCAGATGTAAACGGGGCATGAAGAAAGAGAAGAACTGTCTACGCATTTACTGGGGAATCTATCAGACATTGCAAGGTAAAGGTTGGAGGGTCGGGTGCATGCATGTGTTTGGTCCGACGTACTAACAGTCCGACAGGCATTAGTCCGACACCCTACCCCACCTAACCCTAACCTCACAAGGAAGCCACGCATGTGTCTTAACCGGCAACGCATGTCGTGAGCCACGGGTCAGGGTGAGTCTTAACCAGCCACGCATGTGTCGGACGTCGTACCAACATATGCGCCCGGCAGGGGATATAGGCACTACTACTACACTAAAGGACATGGAGCTGTAAAAAATAAAAAATAATAATTAACTCAAATTCTCAATACTGGCCCAGCACAACAGGTGCAACGTTCTAACACTATAAAACAGCATTAAAGCTTACAACATTTCCCATAAATCTACATTCATTCACATTTCAACCCTGATGGATGTCCCAGGGAGGCGAGATGCTGCTTTTTGACTTCCCAATTCATTTCCTTTGAAGGTAATGGTGCATGCAGGCCCTTAGTGCTTGGCCATACCATCTTAATGGGCTGGTTGTAGTTGGGTGGGGTGGGGTGGCGGGGGGGGGCTATGGTCCCTAAACCGCGTCCAGGCCAGAGTCGACTTCCAGTTGTGCAACACAGCTGACCAACCTGCCTAATCAGGCGTGCGGCTATGTGCTGCTGAGGATATTGACTGACCCGAATAAACCCTGTCACATGCAGGCCAATGTGAGCGGGATGGGATGATAAACAATGGACACACAACAATGAGTTCACAACTCTGTTTATCCTCTCACCCCTTCCCCCTCCACTCCATGTAGATGAAACATAAATATTCAAATATGCAGTTTTCTGCTTTCTGTGTCTATTCATCTGTGTCTACACACAGTAAAAACAAACTCAGTTAATTTAAAACCCATTCTGGGCGGGAACCCCTTTTGGTGTTTTAACTAAGCATTATGTTATAGCCTACTTTAGCTATTGAAAAATAGCAGATCTACAAGCTCATAGCGTGCCACCGAGTGGCGAGCTACAAGCTTGTAGGTCTGCTATTTATTTTACTGTGGATCCGTCCGTGTGTTTATCCGTGTCATTGCTTTGACCTGTAATATTCTTTTCAGGCAATGACTTCCTGGAGGACTCGCCATACGAGCCTGTCAACAGCCGCCTGTCAGACATCTTCCGACTGGCTCCCATCATAGGTAAGGACGAGCGGCTGTACTCTCCGCAGTGCAGCGGCGTTACATGTATTGACACATGGCCATGTTGTCCGCTGGGCTATGGCTTTCATATTGCTTCAAGCTGTGCATGCGCTCAGTGAAGATTCTTCTGTGTCGCGTGTGTGTGTGTGTGTGTGTGTGTGTGTGTGTGTGTGTGTGTGTGTGTGTGCGTGTGCATGCGTGCGCGTGCGTGCGCGCGCACCCACCTACCTGTCCACCCTCTCTCCCTTCATTTTCCTCCCTCACCCTGACAACCTTCAAATGCCAGCTGTGAGTGCCCTTCACGGGGTGCTATACTTCTGAGTGCACCCTGCCAGTTTAAACGGTGCACATTATGATTCATTCAGATGGTTCAGAGGCCTGCGCATTTCTGTTATTTTCTAGTTGATTCTTCCCCCCAGATGTCGGTAGTTGTCACGACTGTTGTTGTCTGACTTGTACTAAGTCTTTTTACCATCTGTCTGTTGCAATCCACTTTAATAGAATGAACTAGAAAAAGTGCCCTTCCGGGCACAGGTCTCCACCAGGAGGATAGGAGTGTGTGTGATGTTTGGCAAAATGTTTAGGAGGATTTTTTTCCTTCATTTTGTTGAGGAAATGCAGAGCCAGATCACTCATAGCATCTCTGAGGATAGAATTCTGGATGAGCAGGACATGTGCAGCATTTTGTACAAAACGGGCCACTCCTGAAAACTTTGGAAGGCAATCTTAGCCAATCAGTGTACAATCTGAGAAATCCAACAGACTCGTCTTGATCACATGACTACAGAGATCATGTGTACCGATTTGAGGCATTTTGTTCCAAAAATGTGTTTTGCAAAAATCAACCTGTTGGTGGCGCTATAACAGGCCAATGTGAAAAGGGTGCGATATATTCCTCAGCCTAGTAAGAAAATGTGTGAAAGATTTCACGTAAATTGCATGCTGCGTTCATGATTTGAGGCTATTGTTCAAAACGGGGCAATCTTGCAAACTGTGAAAGCCAATTATAGGCAATTAGGATGGAATATGAAATATCAGACAGATCCGACTTGAGCACATGACCATAGAGATACTGTGTAACTATTTGTGAGATTTTTGGACAGAATCTGGAGGAGTAATATCAAAAAAATGTGTTTTACAAAAGTCGGCCTCCTGGTGGCGCTATAAAAGGCAGATGCGGAAAATGCAGGTAAAAGGTTTGTCCTTGGCCTCTAGGGAGTGTGCATGCAACGTTTCACGCAGATCGGTGCAGTTTTAGGTAAAAAAAAATGTGAAAAGCTGCCTCATGGTGGCGCTATAACAGGCCGTTCTGGAAAATGTGGGGCAGAGGTTCATCGTTGGCATCCAGGGAGTGTGTGTACAAAGTTTGGCATCGACCGGGTTAACGGTGCCGGAGATTAGCTGTTCACAGACGGACGGAAGGACGGAAGGACGGAAGGACACACACACGGACGGAGTGCAAAACATACTCTCTCCCCATGCCTTCGGCCTGGTGGAGACAATAAGACCACGCACAAGTGTGGGAGAGGAAGACTAGTACATTGCTGTTCATTTTTGCATGATGGCAGTGTTACTAGTGGCCTCTAGATGGCGATGTTATTCCCTTATTGGCCAGTGCACCACAGGTGCACCTTGGGTGTCCACAGTGAGGCCGTGTTGCCTGTTTGAAGGTTTGACATATGCAGGCACTGCAATGAGGCAAGTTTTGGTTGTTAAATGTGAGCCAATGAATAGCATGTTGAACCAAAGAAACATGCTCTACGCTCCATCTTCAAATAACACATACTGACATTTTCCATCTTTTGTTCAGGAGAGGTAACTTTTCTCCTTTCTGTTATATCAGCAGTTCTAATACAAACAGCCTGAATTGCTTAAAATTATGTTTGTCAAATGGCAGCTGGTCACATACCCAAAAGTGTGAAGGTATTCTGGCATGAACAGGATAAGACTCTGCTGTGTCATCTAAAATTATGAGTTGTTTTACCATTGCCAGAAAATGTCTGAGTCACTATTACGAGAGCATAATTTAAAGGCTGTGCATTACATCCTCCAAGGCCCACGGTCTGCCATTACTACACAGTTCTCTACACAGTTTCTACACAGTTCTACACTCTGTAGCCAGAAAGCCAGGGAGAAAAGAAAAAGCTTCCACATCACCCGTAACTGTCACAGGCCTTTAATGTGCCTGCCCTGGCGAGTAGAAGCACAGCCTGAAGCCATCAGGGCAGAAGCATATGTAGCACAGGATCATAGTTCACACAACCCGCCATGTAACAACCCTCAACACATCCCCTGGCCTGAGCAATAGGCTTTCCATGAGCAGGGAACGGGGAGAGAGATTTACGGGACGACGCTCAGCCGGTGAAGGTGCTCCTTATTTGCTGTCTGAAAACCTCTTTATGTTGATCGACGGCCTCTGTTTCGCTCCCTTGCTCTCTCTCATTCTATCTCTCTCTCTTGGCAGTGCAATGATAAGATGCTTTGAGGCTCTGTTGTTAAAGCATGGGTATGGAGGGACAGTGTGTGTGCGCTGGGGTGGGGGTCAGGGTTGATGGGAGCAGGCAGTAATGGTAGAAAGGGAGAGACGAGGCCGGAGGGAGGTGTCAGGTGGGAGTGGGTGAGTGAAGGAGTATTGTGAGAAAAGGGGTAGGCAGGAAATGGGTGAAGTAAGAAAAGATACTAGGACAGGGGAGGAGAACAAAACAGATTGTGGTTAAGAGAGACGGCAAGCAAGTGAGGGCGGTGTGATGGGAAAGGAATGGGAGTGCTGTGGTGGTGGAGGATCACTTTTGAAGGTCAAGCATGTAAAAAGAATTCTCAGCCTTAATAGAACACTCTAAACAGAAAGAAATGCAAGGACTTCTAAGACTTTTTATTCCTTTTTAAACAAAAACAAATGCTGATTTTAAAGTTGATCTTGTGCTAGAGGTTTGCACTTTACATTTGAACCAAATCTCAAAGTGCTACAAAGCAGAAAATAAAAATAAAAGGACAAGAAAGAATAAAAACAATGAATGCATTCTGTGGTCACCTAAGCTAAAAGGTTAAAAAGCACACAGGGCATCTAAAAGGTCCAACTAGGCAAATGTCTTGTTGTCCACGGACTGTGGACAACAAGAGTGTCCACAGTCCGTGTCCACGGAGTGTCCACGGACTGTGGTGCTCTCAGGTGGTCAGGGAGGGCATTCCACAGCCGAGGAGCAGCTGAGCAGAAGGCCCGGTCCCCCATGGTGCAGAGTTTTGTTTTTGTGGTTTTGAGTGTGTTTGAAGTGCCAGAGCGGAGGGAGCGAGTGGAGGTTGGGGGTTCAATGAGTTCCTTTAGGTAGGAAGGGACGTTGCTGTGGATGCACTGATTGTATGACCTTGTATTCTATCCTGAAGGAGACAGGAAGCCAGTGTAGGAAATGGAGTATGGGCGTGATATGTTCATATTTCCGCACTCTCATCAGGATTGTAGCAGCACTGTTCTGAATGTACTGGAGCTTCTGGATGCTCTTGCTAGGGATCCCGATGAGAAGTGCGTTGCAGTAGTCGAGCCTTGAGGAGACAAAGGCAAATTAGTTTTTTGCAGAGGTGTTTAATATGAGGGTCGAAGGTCAGGTGGGGGTCATTTTTACACCTGAACCTTGGGGTACGCCACAGGTGACAGGCTGTGTCCGGGAGTAAACGCCTCCCACGTAGACAAGTTGCTATACACCTGCAGCTGGGAGTGATTAGTCTTGTGTCTACAGATTGCCGAGGTAATGAAGCGTATTAAAATACCATGCTTCTCTCTCACGACTCACAAGGTGTCATTCTACTCGCTATACTTTAATTTAACCGCCATAAAGCCTTCATTTTCTATGCTTCAAACAGAATGAATGTTATAACACTGTCAGTGCAATCTGGGATTCTCACACGACACCACTTTCTTGATTTCTCGAATCCACTTGATTATGTGCAAATAAATTAGGAGATTAAGAATACCTCCTTCTAGGCTAGAAGGAGGTATTCTTAAATTCTAGCCTTCTCCTTAGCTATTGCCGTATTTGTATACCTTTTGCCTCTTATGTGATCTTTCTAGGATCACATACTTACTGTATGTAAGCTCTGCTGTGGCTCTGATACGTGTATCCATCCATGTCCTTGCTGTTGGTTGCTTGTAATGTTGGTGTCCAAGAAATCTAAGCTTATTTTAAGAGTGTCGGCTAAATAGCTAAACTCAAAAGCCTAAATGGCATTCCCGAGGCTCTAAGAATATCGGTTTTCCTTTGTCTCTGTGAGGCAGTAATACTCTGTGATCTCTGGCTGTAAGAACAATAGGGTGCCATAATGAATCTCTAATTCACTAATAGGCTGTATACAGCTGACTGAAACCACTGTTCTCTAGTGGCAGCCACACAGTGTACTAATCCAGATTTACGCACGCACGCACGCACGCACGCACACACGCACGCACATGCACGCACGCGCACACACTTAAAACGTACACTGACTGAACCATGCACACCTGTGGGTGTCAGTCTAATTTATTATAGTGACACACTAGACCTAATGTAATTGTATATACAATCCACATAATAGCCTTGCATACTTTTACTGTGTGCACCGTCTTTTATTTGGTAATTCCGTTGTATGGGAAAAAGTTACTGTGATACACAGAGATCTCAATGCGCAGTTATGACACTGAAAATGAGCATTGTTAGAATTGAGTATAGTTATTGAGAATATGAGCACATTATTACACCATTTATTCATCTTTATTTCCATTCTACCTCTCCTAATTAACCACTCTTTTGAACTGTTAAACTACTGCAAAATGTTTGTTTTGATCATTTTAATATCAAGCCGTTCCTTCCTGTCTTCATATACAGTAGCTGTAATGTGCTGGAAGATCAAACGGGTCAAACAAGAGGAATGGTACCTGTTGGCTCAGTGAGTGCACAGAATATGCCGGACGCGGGATCAGATCCGAACCCAGGTCCTCAGGCTCTCAGTGAGCATAATTCATCTCCTCTCTCTAATATAAGAAGATGAAGATGAATATCCTAAGGCATGCAACAGGGTTGGGAGTTGGTACACTGACATAATGAAGTTGAAATGTTTTTTTAATGAGTCCTCACG
>NC_136791.1:35344365-35356865 GCF_951216825.1 Electrona antarctica
CACACACACACACACACACACACACACAGTAGCCTATATTGTATGTACTCATCTAAACTTGCTCTGCGCTCCACAGTTACATTATTTGGATTATGAATTTATGATATTAAATATTATACTATATTCATTCATTCATTCATATATATGAACATGATACTATTGACAACATACGGGCGGCGGTGGCTCAGGGGTAGGGTGGCTGGATGGTAACCGCAAGGTTGCCTGTTCGAACCCGGGCTCCCCCAGAGTTAGACTCGAAGAGTCCTTGAGCAAGACACTGAACCCCAAATTGCTCCTGATGTGCTGGTTGGTGCATTGCATGGTTTCCGTGGTATATCATGATCCATGGAGACATTGATATTGAATTGATTGTTTTAATCTTTCACAATCTGTGTACAACTAGGTTACGTTTTTCTTTAACACTGAAGCCAGTCATCCATGCTGGCATTGATTTCTCCGTGCTGTGATAACTCCCCCTTAAAAAGACAATGGAGGCCTATTTAGTTCAATGATGTTCTTTTATTAAACTCTAAATAACAGGGTAACTCTAAGTCTCAATACAAATCTCCCCGTCTCTACAAGCAACAGTTCCAACTGAGTCTCAAAACCAGAACAACATGCAATGTCTTCTGCATCTCGTGCTTGGTAACTCTACCGTAGCCTTAATGACCACAAATCACAATATGATTTTAGAGAGATGTGTACAGTAAAGGTCTGTCTGGCGGTGGCTCAGGGGTTGAGTGGCTGGATGGTAACCGTAAGGTTGCCAGTTCGAACCCGGGCTCCCCCAGAGTTGCTGTCGAAGTGTCCTTGAGCATGTCACTGAACACCTAATTGCTCCTGATGTGCTGGTTGGTGCCTTGCATGGTTTCCGCTGCCATCGGTGTATGAATGTGTGTGTGAATGGGTGAATGTAATGCGCTATATAAATGCACCATTTACCATTTATTTGGCTAGAGAGAGAGATTGAAAACTTGATTAGACACAAATGCAAACGGCACAGTCAAACACTTCTACTCTACAAGGATACAGTAGCTCCAAAAAAGTCCTTGCAGTCTAGAGCAGCGGTCCCCAAAGAGGGGTCCGCGGACCCCTAGGGGTACGTGACGCATAGCCAGGGGGTACCCGAAATAATTCCCCCCAAAAAAAAGAAAACATTTAATTTTTTTAACATTAAAATTATGTTTATCTACGTGGTCATTTCTGCCAAGTTGCGCAATAAACATATTTTTTGTGTTGTTCATTGTGTTTCTCCCATGTTTGCTTTGGGCCAATAGCTGACATGATTACTAAAACTACAACATCAGTCAACCTATCGTGACCCCAAACAGTAACAGCAGGACACATGCTGCAGAAACAACAAAAAGACTCAGGACACTTGAAAGGTTTCTGCGGCCGCTTCAGATGAGGGGGTACCTGGAAAAATGTCTACCTCAAAAGGGGTACCTGGTCCAAAAAAGTTTGGGAACCCCTGGTCTAGAGAGAGAGAGGAGAAGGAGTATTGTTATCTTCAGGTGCATGTTGACTAGCGTTACCGCCATTTGGCCCAACCCAAGTAGGAAGTGAGGCAGGTGGATGGATACGCTACCTGGCCAGCTTCACATTTCTGTATTCATGACTGCTTGCTGTTATCAATACCTATCACACTCATTCAAACCCTAGCCTAGCTTCTGTGTTATACCTCCATCATCCCTCGTTGCTGCTCTCTGCTGTCTACTTCTACTACTGAGTGGATAGCAAGGCCGTCTGGTAATCAGAAGGTCACTGGTTCAAAGGGGTCACCCAGTTACGTGTTGAAGTGTCCCTGAGCAAGACACTTCATGTATATATTGAACATTTATTTAATTTGGAGGATAGCCCCTTGAGATGCATCATCTCGTTTTAGAGGGGGTCCTCGGGCACAACACAATGAATACAGTACATAGACAACACAATACATCAAGCATGTCAACACACAACAATACACTTACAACATCAAGAAAACATAGAGGCTCTCCAAACCACTCAAACACTACATCCAGACCAGTAACAAATGCACTGAAACACCTTACAAAATACTAATAATAGTGATACTAAAATGATAATAAAACAAAAAGGATAAAAAGAATAATGACGCATTAAAGTACACACCTCTCCCCAACCAGTACATCAATAAAAAAAAATCAGAAACAAGTACAAATGGGTTTCAGGTCTGCATCAAAGAAGCCTTGAAACTGTTAAATGATGTAATTGATCTCAAAGAGACAGACAACTTGTTCCAATCAGATGTAAGCCCTCACAGCTCGCCACGAGTGCTCATCTGAGCAAGCCATCTGCTGGGTGAAAGCAGAAAAGTAATTTCTGCACTTCTGCACTTTGAACTCTACACCATGACATCCTCAGTGTTCATTTAACTCTTGAGAGTGCACAAATGTAAACAAATGGACCCTTTTGGTTACACTCCTGGAGTTACATTGTAATAGATTGGTGTCCGCGGCGTAGGTGAATCCCTCCTAACCTCTCATCCCATCCATCTGCAGTGCCTCCCTCACCTCATCTCTACCACATAAGCCCTATGTCTGTATAAGAGATTTGATGTCAAGGGAAAAAGGAAAGGGGCCATTAAACCCCTAGGGTACCACAGTCAACAAAATACATATGATTAACCCCTTAACGTAGTTAAATCACATAACTAAGGCTGTTGCCTTTTAATTAAATAAAGGACTTCCTCTTTTTAACTTTGAGTGCCCGGATAGTCTCTCTTTTTCTATACTTAAATTGTATGTTATCATGGGCCAAAAATGTAAAAAGATGAAAAAAAAGCATATCTACAAACTCACGTGACGTCCTGTGATCTAATTTATTTCTGAAATAGTAACAGCAATGTTATGAACCTCACATTCCTGACATTTTGGGGTTTCCCCCTCTCCCTGTTTACAGTGGAAAATCACATCTGGTACAGTACTATATTTCCCCTTGAAAGTGAATCTGTAGTGAAGGATTATTTGTTTAAATGGTGTTTAAACGTTCTGGCTGTGGGCCACAGAGGTGTATAGTAGGAGTACGCAATCGCTGTGTTTCCATATAAAAGGCCTTTTAATGTCACCCCGATTGTCATTTAGTGGCTGTGTGGTGCCAGATGAGGAACAGAAATGAAACGGAGATGGGGGGGGGGGGGGGGGGGGGGGTTGGGTGTGAAAAGCGGCGCGTAAGGTAATAGCCTGACTGGGCATCAGCCAAAAAGTCACTGGACATAAATAGTTGTGGCTAAATGATCGGGTGGCAGCAGGGAAATACAGATAAGGACATCAAAGGATCCCCACCGTGCGACTGGTGAATAGAGATGAGTTTGTACGGCTGCATCGTCTCAACCGGGGGACCCAAGGGCTGACCTTTTTATTGTCAAGATGACAACGTATCAGCCCGGAGATATATTGGGGGCATTTATCTCAAACCACAGTTAGTATTTTATAGCTCTTAGGGGGGGGGGGGGAAGTCTGGTGTTTAACGGATAGGCTACCCTCCTTGTTCTCTCTCTTTTTTCTCTCCCATAAATCACACAGCAGCCAATATTTCCCTTATCATCTCATTATCTGCATAACTCCTTTAAAATGCGTGTTCAAGGACATCAGTAACCTCTACCCGGAGGCAGCTGCTGGGACTACAAACTTGTTATGTGTTGATGCTACTTGTCAGACTCAGAAACTTTTAACAAGGATGTGTGCAACGCTCATATAGCCTCTGTCCTTTGGACATTTATTTGGCTTTGACCCTCAACTCTTCCCGTCCATCAGCTCTCTTGTAACCATGATTTGTAAAATTCTCACGTCTATATAATATCACCCCCTCACTCACTGCTCATAAGCCTTAACCCCAATACTCCAAAGCTCAATATTTTGCCTCTTCTATCTGTCAAGACATACTGAAGTAAACCTTGAAGCTGCGTGTGTGTGTGTGTGTGTGTGTGTGTGTGTGTGTGTGTGTGTGTGTGTGTGTGTGTGTGTGTGTGTGTGTGTGTGTGTGTGTGTGTGTGTGTGTGTGTGTGTGTGTGTGTGTGTGTGTGTGTGTGTGTGTGTGTGTGTGTGTGTGTGTGTGTGTGTGTGTGTGTGTAAACATCTGTAGTGCATCGCCTGGCAGTTCGTGGTAGTTCTCCCTCTGTGTTCACTCTCTCTCATGCACACAAGGAGCACAGGCTCTACAGATCTCCATTATAATTGGCAACCACATTTCTCTATCTCTCCCTTCATTCTTTCTCTGTCTTTCACTCTGTTGCTTACTTTCTCTGGCATAATTTTGTCTCCCCTCTATGTCACTCCTGTTCCGTCCATTGCCCTTTCTTTGTCTCCTCGACTTTAGCAATTTTGTTGTGCTGTGTGTGTGTGTGTGTGTGTGCGTGTGCGTGTGCGTGCGTGTGCGTGCGTGCGTGCGTGAGAGAGGTGGGGGTGGGAGGAGTGGGTGCTGGATGCGAGTAAGAATGTGCATTTCTTTGCATGTGTGAGTGCACTGCAGTCAGTGTACAAGAGTGAGACTGAGAGAGAACACAGCAGCTACAGCTATTGGAAGACTTACATACTGTAGAGAACTGAACATGTCATAGTTTATTACAGTGTGAGAGTCTGTTTTTATCCCAGAGAGGTGGACTGAGCACCCTGCAACTTAAGGGTTCTCAAGATAATATATTTGTTGTGGAAGCTAGTCTGCTCTGAACACACAGGCCCGGCCCTTCCTACAGGCCGACGAAGCAGCCGCTTCGGGCGCCACTGGGCACTGCCCACACACACACACACACTCCACAGTGCCTCCCCAGTGTCCTCACAACAGAACAAGCTAAAGCACTGAGGGAACTAGCCAACAACCAACAGATTGTAATCAAGCCAGCAGATAAAGGCTCCTGTATAGTAATAATGGACAGACACCAATACCTGTTTGAAGGGGAGAGACAGCTCAGCAATCAGGATCATTATAGGCAATTAGACAGACCAATTTACAAACAAACTGCTGTAAAGGCCAAAGCCATCATAAAAAGACTGAGGGAAAAGAAGCACATAAACGCCAAACAACAACAATATTTGCTCGGACAGGACACTCCACGAGCGAGGATATTTTATCTTTTGCCAAAAATCCACAAGAGCCCGGATTCATGGACAATACCATACGAAATACCGCCGGGGAGACCAATTGTGTCTGACTGTGGCAGTGAGACCTATCAGACAGCAGAGTATATTGAACACTTCCTGAACCCACTGTCAATAAGACACCCCAGTTTTATAAAAGACACTTACGATTTTGTAGGCAAAATCAAAGCAATAGTAGTACCAAAAGAAGCCTTTCTGTTTTCGATAGATATAGACAGCCTCTACACAAACATTGAGACGACAGCAGGGCTACAAGCAGTCAAGGAAGTTTTCAGTAAATACCCAGACACAAATCGACCAGAGGAGGAATTACTCCAATTGTTAGACTTAAATCTAACCAGGAATGATTTTTCCTTCAATAACAAGTTATATCTACAAACCAAAGGGACGGCCATGGGAAAGAGGTTTGCACCATCTTATGCAAACATTTACATGAGCATATGGGAACAGACAGCCCTAGAAAAATGCAGACTAAAACCAACACATTACTATAGATTTCTGGATGATATCTTTGGAATATGGGAACATAGCAAAGAAGAATTCCAGGCATTTATTGATGTGTTAAATAGCCATCATAGATCCATAACGATAAAATATGTGACACACACGGAAAGTATTGACTTTCTTGATGTCACAATCTTCAAGGGCCCAAACTTCAACACAAACGGGAAATTAGACTTAAAAGTATTCTTTAAGGAAACAGACACTCACGCCTTACTACACAAAACGTCATTCCACCCACCACACTCGTACACAGGTATAGTCAAATCACAACTGCTGCGATTCCATAGGATTTGCACGCAAGGAAGTGATTTCAAAATAGCCTGTAAAACGCTATTTAATGCTCTCAGACTACGAGGTTACACCAGGACATTCCTACGGAAAGCTCACAATACCTTCTTAGAGGTAAGAGTACGGGATCAAGGCCCAAAAATAGCCCTAGTAACCAGTTATTCAACACAGAGCAGACTAGCCAACAACAGATTAAAAAGGAATTTTGAGAACCGAACAGATGATCTTCTAAAGGAATATAAAATAATATCAGCCTACAGAAAAAACAAAAATCTTAAAGACTATCTGGTACAGAGCAAGCTAAAAGGAATCAACACACCAGCACGCCAGAGACCAGAATACTTCAAACCCAAACAAATAGTTAAAAATAGAACTACAAAACGTGTGCTGGAGATTAAACAACAGATAACAGCCAGCACCAGCAACTGTATTTATTTAATCACATGTGAAAAATGTGGCTTACAATATGTCGGAGAAACGAGTAAAACAATAGCTGCAAGGCTGAGACAACACAGGTACAATATTAACAATGCAAAAAAGACAACTACAAGGATTGTCCAACATTTCATGGCACATGGCATTGCAGATCTAAAAGTGTCTGGACTCCAACACAATCCCAACTGGACAGTAGGACAAAGACGTTTTAATGAAAGACAGTGGATCAAGAACCTCAACACGGATTTTCCTGGAGGTTTAAACATGCCAAAAAATTAGACAAGTTGTTTTGATTTTGTACCAAAACTCCACAGACACATAGACAAAGCCAACACTCAATGGAAATCAGACTTTGAATAGGGGACACATTAGCACATTCCAAATCAACCTGGGACAAGAAACAAAGAGGTGTCACTGACACCAAATGGGCCATTAGACACCCAGGGAACAAAAGAGAAACACATGTAAATTTTTCTTTTTTGAAATGGAGCCATGGGGTGAATTAACCCCAATAAGGCTAAATAAACCAAAAATCCTACAACAATAGGGTAAATTTAAACTCAGGGTTAACTGGATAAAATCTAAGAGTGATTGGATTAGACTTCCTTCAAGTACATGGCGAATGCACTCATTCCTTGCAATGTACTTACATACACTTACATATGTTGCGACCTTCGGTCGCAACATATGTAAGTACATTGCACTGAAGTCCCCAGGTCCCCCCAGTGCCTCCCCAGTGTCCCCCAGTGCCTCCCCAGTGCCTCCCCAAATCCTGCTTGGGGCACCAGATTGCTCAGGACCGGCCCTGTGAACACAGTAACGCCCTATACCATGGTATCACCCAATCCTCCCTCAGACGACTCCAATTGGTACAAAATGCTGCTGCCCGCCTCCTCACTGGTACCAAAAAATATGACCATATCACACCCGTCTTAATCTCACTCCATTGGCTCCCCATAAAACAGAGAATTGATTTTAAAATTCTTTTATTCACTTTTAAATCTCTAAACGGCCTGGCCCCCCCTTATATGGCCGAACTTATACAGCGACACAACCCCTCCAGAGCTCTGAGGTCTGCGGACCTGTCTCTGCTGACCGTGCCAACGGCTCGGACCCTCAGAACAAGAGGTGACCGCGCTTTTTCCGTGGCGGCCCCCGAGCTTTGGAACAACCTCCCCCCCATATTAGAGCTGCTCAATCAATCACCATCTTCAAATCCCATCTTAAAACGCCCTTTTTTTCCCTGGCTTTTAATGTGAACTGATTTTAACCATCTATATGTTATTTTTCTATGTTTGATGTATTGTATTGTATTGTTGTGAAAGTACTTTGGTCAACTTCGGTTGTTTTAAACGTGCTATATAAATAAAGGTTGATTTGATTTGATTTGATTTGATTTGATTTGATAGCAAATCATATCAAATTCAAAGGACATATCAACCCTTGACCACCAAAAAGTGCTGCCAGGGCCACTGCCTTGCTAAAGGGTTCCTATAATGCTTGGTCCCCTTTTTCCCCCCCTCAACACCAAGGGCTCTATTTTCGTCCATGCTAAACCACTTATCCCTAAACTACTTTGCCTTTTTTTTTTTTTTACTATTTTGAAAAACATTTTTGAATAGTTAAAATAGCCAATCTACAAGCTCACAACGTGTCGATGTAGATTACTTACTTATACTTTACTTTACCCGTCGCTCCCAGTGGAGCACAGGCCACCTACGACTCTTCTCCATCCAACACGGTTTTGGGCTGTCCTTTCTGCCTCCCGCCAGCTGATTCCCTGTCTCTTCAGCTCCGCCTCACTGTCCCGCCAGGTGTTTTTGGGTCGCCCTCTCTTCCGCTTCCCCTGGGGATTCCAACTCAGGGCTTGGCTGAGTGGTGCTGGTTATTGGTTTTCTCAGCGTGTGTCCTAGCCAACCTCACTTTTGTCTCTGGATCTGCTATTCTGCCGGTTCCTGCCTTCCTCTCAGCCACAGTTCCTCATTCTTGATTTTGTTCGGCCACCTGGTCCTAAAGATACATCGATGTAGATTGGCTATTCAAAAATGTTTTTCAAAATAGTAAAAAAAGGCAAAGTAGTTTAGGGATAAGGGGTTTAGCATGGACGAAAATAGAGCCCATAATCTCGTCGTCAATCGTCGATCTCCTAACTCACAATGTGCCACGTTGTGAGCTTGTAGGTCGGCTATTTTCTGTGAAAGTTTGCCTATTTTCACTGAGTATTTTTACATTATGAGTAGAATAGGGACACTAGGTTCATGTGGTTAATTTGACCTAATTGGATAAAAATTAGGTGAGATGAGATATCTGTGGGAACATTAGGTAACAAACAGTTATGACTGACATTTGCTCACAGCGATGATCGTCTAATTTTCTATTTTCTCTCTCTCTATATTTTTGTCGTCACGCTCTTTGAACTTCCATTAAAACCCTCTTCTTTTCTGACCTCGTCCATTTACTCGACACAGCACTCCGCATCACTTCCCCGCGGAATTCTCATTCACAGCGGTAAACTGTATTACTCATTCCTCCACAAGCCAATTCCACTCAAAGCCACATCAATTTACATGACGAGTGCCTCCGCCTTCGGTGTGTGTGTGTGTGTGTGTGTGTGTGTGTGTGTGTGTGTGTGTGTGTGTGTGTGTGTGTGTGTGTGTGTGTGTGTGTGTGTGTGTGTGTGACTCACACAGGTCAGGCAGAACTCTCTGACTCAGAGCGACTTTTGCACTGAGCCATTGAGGATGACTGCCCACTCTCTTTCCCAGAAACATCTCTGTTCCATTTGAGTGACATCTGACGGTTAAGGAGAGCTAAGGCTGGGCAATATGTTGTATTTTATTTGGGTATTGAGATATGAGACTAAACGTATTATGGTGGTGTTGATGAAGTATGTTGATGTGGTGTTGCTATTTTTGCCATTGTTTAAAAATGTTTCAAAAAATTAAAAAATAACTACAATATTATAGTCACACTCAAGGTATTTGATCAAAAGTATTGTAATATTAGATTTTTCCATATTTCCCAGCCAAAGGGAGAGCTCTTCATAAATATTCTTTCTAGTTTTCACACTTATCATGTTTTGGGGCAGTTTTTTTCTGCTTTCTGACCTGTCAAAGAGCCTCAGCCAGACTAAATGTTTGTTCTGGTAAAACACTTAAACAGAGGGAAATTCACAGGATAGGTCTTTTTATTTGTCCGTTGCCTCTGTGCAATGTGTTTACGCTGACAGAGCAGTGTATTAGCTGTATGCCGCCCCTTCCTTTCCATCCCTACCACTCCTCGGGAGTTTGTTCTGCTAAACACTCCCAAATCTCTCTGCCGGCGTTACTGTCCCTGCGCCTCGTCTCATCTGAAGCCTAATCGATAAGGCGCCGTGTTAGATTGGAAACCCGAGGCTGTGTCTACAAGAATCTATTGATTTCTCTGCCTTTTCCCAGTCCCCCCTACCCTACCCGCTTGTCTTTTCCGCCCAAGCTATCTTCCGTTCAGTCCCAGATCAAAGGCCTTTATCCGTGAGGCAGAGGTGTACAGTTCCAGCTCTCGTTCTGCTCTCCTCTTCTTGTTTTAAGAGGACAGAAGAGCCTGCGGGGGAGTTGTGTTGACTGTACCTCTTTCTCTCTCTCTCTCTCTCTCTCTGTCTTTGCGTGTGTGTGTGTGTCTGCACGTGCGTGCGTGCGTACGTCTCTCTTTCTCTCTCGGACTCCGACCTTGCCTGTTCCCTGTACGGTTGATCTCTGCTATTGCTGGATTGTGTGTACCATGCAGAGATGATGGAGGAATATGAAGCCATTTTCAGACAGATGGAGGTTGTTGTCAGTAAGACTTTTGTTTGGTAGTTAGTTACTTTTTTACATAATGGTATTCGTGATTATTGTCTCCACCAGGCTGAAGGCATGGGGAGAGAGTATATTTTGCACTCCGTCCGTCCGTCTGTCCGTTCGTCCGTGTGTGCGTCCGGCACCATTGGCGCGGCCAATGCCAAAATTTGCACACACACTTCCTGCAGTATACAGGTTTTGATGAGGTCAGATCAATATATGGAATGTCAGAACAGGTCAGCTCCATATATGGAGATCTAAGGGTGGCAGCGGGGGCAGTGTCTTGAGTGTACAGGGTTTGATGAGGTCCCAGGCAGCTTAGATCTAAGCTTAAGGGTTTGAGGTGTGAGGTCAGATGTACTGTAGAGTTACTGGGCGGCTCCATATATGCAGATCTAGGTGATGATCCAGTCTTCTCCATGTATGGCTATCCAGGGTTTGATGAGGTCAGTGTCGTGATCTTCATATATGGAGACAGCCATATATGGAGCGTGTCACGAGCAGTGACGGATCAACCCCTCTCAAGGCCCTGGCGCTTCACAAAATCAAAAGGCCCTACAGATTCAGCCAATTAATTAATTAATTAATTAACATGCATTTCGCCGTTTAGCGCATATCCACTACTGCCTGCGCTGCCCGCTGACACACAAGACACAGCCGCACTGGGCACAGCCTTTCCAACTTCAGTCTCTGCTAAACTATTATGTAAGGACTAGGAGATTACTTTATGGTTATTAATACAGTCATTAACAATAAACATGCAGCAGCATGTTTTGTCTAAATTGTCTTTGTGGCCAACAAATGTAGCTACATTTGCAAACAGTGCTGTTGACCATGTTGTTACATGGTCCATATAACGTGTGTACCAACAGACAATGTCAATATGCTATATTAATATTAGAACGTTTTAAAGATAGATTAATTATTGACGACAATGCAACCAAGTTGTGGTGGGTGCAACGTCACTGAAAACTTTCATAATAGCAAATTAGAGTGCTGAAATCGTGAAATGGAGGATGTAAGAACACACTTTTGTTCCATTAGAGCAGGGTAAATATGAAGTTTTGCGCCAAGGTCTTGTGTTTATATTCCTCTTACATAGGCTGTAGGCTATGTTATTGTCGCAACAACAACACACGTTGGTCGGTCTGGGAGAGGGGGCCTTCCTGAGCGAGGGGGCGTCGCTTACTCGCTTCCCCTCTGTCGGAGGAGGAAGCGACGCGCAGCCGTCGGGAACCCCCCTATGGGAACCCCCCCAGGCCGACTGCCCCCTTGCTGCTAGTATCAGGCTGCTACAGAAACTGTCAGACGAGAAGAGTGAAGACCAAAAACACTAGCGGGGGTTCCTGTGTTGCGTTATATTTTTCGACAGAAGCAACAGTTGTACCTATAGTCTCGTACCGGGCCCTGCAAGCTTCGGGCCCTGGCGCTTAAGCGCCACCTAGTTCCATTGTTAGTCCGGCTCTGGTCACGAGGTGTTACGGACTGACGACCATATATGGTGGCGTGACGTCACTGACGTGTCACAAGGCGTGATGGACTGACAACCATATATGGACAGATCAACATACTGACAAGTTTTGCATTCTGTTAATGGTGTAGAGGAAGTCAAACTTAGCTGCCACAAATTCCTTGCAAACATAGACTATTTGGGAACAGAAGTAATTCTGGAGTACACAACCCGTCCGTCCGTCCGTCCGTCCGTGTGTGTGTGTGTGTGCGTGTGCGTGTGCGTGTGCGTGTGCGTGTGCGTGTGCGTGCGTGCGTGCGTGCGTGCGTGCGTGCGTGCGCTAATGCGCGTGTTTGAATCCTGAAAAAAAGAAAGAAATTAACCTCCATTTGCCATCCCCTCTTTTGTCCTTGAGCGTCCTGGGTGCAGGCTGCTAACCGCACCGCAGCCTTCTTTTCCTGTCATTATTGATTTCAGTTATGTATCCTCCCCCCACAACAACCATTTCCCAAATTACCTACCTCGCACAGGTGCACACAGGTCAGACGGGGCTTTCATCGCCTCTTAATCCAGCATGGCGTTGAGTAAACGACGGCCCCAGCTGTGGCCCTGGTGGCAGGAACGCGCTAACAGCATGCCACATCATCGGGCTGGCAGTACAGCCACTAGCCCACTCACCATGGGCCAAGAAAAATCATTTAGTTAAAGGTGACCAGATTTGAGTCCCCCGTGAGAGGCTTTTGATTGGACGTGAAGTGGAGGGGTGATTCATCATGCTTAATGGATGCCTCTGACAGGCTGAATCGGCGGGAGGCGGTGTGCGCCAACTCTGCCTCCCGATGCTGCTTTATTCTGCATGCAAATACAGAACAATTACCTCCTCACAGTCAC
>NC_136791.1:35361865-35396865 GCF_951216825.1 Electrona antarctica
ACATCCCTCAATTGAATTCAATGTTTCGATTAAATGTCATTATAGTAACTTTACTTCTCCAATTTATCACAATTTAACTTTTTCTATTGGCTTCCCTTTTTACGGCCTGCATTAATTAACATGCTGCAGATGTTATGTATGCTATTTTGGTGGTTGGTTTTTGCTCGTGGCCTTAACCCATTCTGGACGGGAACCTCTTTTGGTGTTTTAACTAAGCATTATGTTATACTTTAGCTATTGAAAAATAGCAGATCTACAAGCTCATAGCACGCCACCGAGTGGCGCGCTACGAGCTTGTAGGTCTGCTATTTTTGAAAAATCGTGAAAATGCGGCACAAATCTTTGAATATATATTCTTTCAGAAGACTTTTTAATTTAACTTGATGATCCGTTCCATAGTTAACGGCAGTTTAGTGTGTAATCTACTTTTTCCCTCCTAGGATTCACACCACTGAAAACACCACATGACTAGTGCCTTGTCAGGTGACAACTCTGATAATATTTTAAAAGCCAAACCATTACAACAGAAAGTGAAACTTAACTGGGGTTTGCTGTATGTTTGTATATATTTATAATAGCCTAATTTTCCCTTTAACGTACTGCTTGTTTTTATATTAATGTAGATTTCTTGGTGGCCAGCAACATCGCATATTTGATACAATGATTTTCGATTAACCGCCGTTAAGAAATTGGTCGATTAAACTTAACAAATAACAGTTTTTTTAAAATGATTTGGGGACCCCCCAAAATAATTTGGCGACCCCCCGAGGGGTCGCGACCCACGGGTTGAGAACCCCTGTTCTACTTACTACTATTTGTTTTGCTGCCTGTCAGCATTTCTCAGGGAATTCCATTTTCAACTGAAGTTGTTTAAGTCAGCCTACACTGAGGAGCCAGTGAGCTTACATTACACTACACTACACTACACTACACTACACTACACTACACTACACTACACTACACTACACTACACTACACTACACTACACACACTACACACACTACACTACACTACACTACACTACACTACACTACACTACACTACACTACACTACACTTCCCATATTTCAAGTTGACTGTCATAGGCTAGGCCTACTAATTTTACTGTCAGTTACTTTAGTTAACATCTTTCCCATATTCATATATGTTGACTTGACTGCCATAGGCTAGGCCTACTCATTTCACTGTCACCTTTCCCAGTTCAAGGGGGATAAATGCTGCTGGTTGCTGCTAATAGTTTGCTTGTGATGTGACAAAGCAATTTTCATTGAATTTAATTCCTTAATTCCTCATACAAAATATTGCCATTGCCTGGTACTGTATCACAAATGGTAAAACAAATGTGATTGAGGAATATAATATGACTTTTGTATTCTTTCTGCATATTAGCAAAATGTAGATTTATATGTTGGACATTGAGCGAATTTAAGATAATCAGATAAAAAATAAATAAACGCCGCTTATCAACTAACCGGTCAATCGATCGGTAAGCTTATCAAAACATATCAGTTAACTATTAACGCATGAATGGATAATTCACATCCCTACATTGGATGAATCCAGGAGGATGAAGTTAATATCACAGCTCTGGACCAAGTAGAGTTAGGTTCAGCTCTCACTGTGTGGTGCACTGTGCTGCTGTGGTGGAAAAACACCATCCCATAAAAGCACTTCTAGAACTAATGAATGTGTTGAGGAGGGGCTCACCCAGGCCTGCACATCAATAGTGTCCAAATTAAACTATTTCTCAGCGAGAACAAGTGTGGCAATTCCAGAAAGTAACATTACTTCTCCAATTTTGCAGATAGGGTTACATTGTTTGATCACATTTTGGTTCTCTTCTGTCCTGTCACCAGTGGCGTTTCCAGGAATTACATTTTGGGCAGGCAAGAATTATATTTTGGACAGGCAAGATGTGTTAATTGTCGTCTCCCCGCGCACAATCGTAGCACTAAAGGTTTTCAAAGAGATATACCTGCCAGACGAGTAGTATACAAAGGCTGAAAGGCTTGCATTTACATTCCAATGGTGATTGAGGGTCGCGCTCTACCGCGACGGCCAATCAGCTGTCCATTAATAGTTCTCACGTTTTTGTACTCTTTTTCTCATTGTATGGATTTTGGCCAGGCCAGAAATGGATTTGGACAGGCGGACGCCTGCCCTCGCCTTATTGTAGATACGCCTCTGCCTGTCACTACTCACTCACAGTTTAGCCACCCCCCCCCCAGTGCTGCTCGCTCACTTCTATCCACTGTTTCAAATGAGAGTTTGTCCTCCATTCGGAGTGGGGCGAGATTGGAAAGCTGGCCATGCGAGTCCCGAAGGAACTGGGGGGGATGCCAATGCATCTGTGTGCGTCCGCCGCCACAGAAGCAGACGCACAACTTGAACTTTATATTGTGTGTGTGTATATTATATAATGTGCTTTTTATATGTGGCTGTGTGTGCATGCCATATGTGTGTGTTTGTTGGTAAAACTGTGCTTAACCCATTTTGGGCGGGAACCCCTCTTGGTGTTTTAAGCATTATGTTATGCTTTAGCTATTGAAAAATAGCAGATCTACAAGCTCATAGCGCGGCACCGAGTGTAGGTCTGCTATTTTTGAAAAATCGTGAAAATGTGGCACAAATGTTTGAATATATTCTTTCAGAGCGTTCGTTTTTAACTCAAATCTTTGCTTCTGGGTGGGTCCCTGGAACAACAGGCCGTCAGGATTTTGGCATTTGTAGAATCGTCCCCAGGTCAAAATGGGTTAATGTGTAGGTGTGTATTCCAGTGTGAATGCACCTTGTTTGCATATGTGCGTGTGTATGTGTGCACCTTGTTTGCATATGTGCGTGTGTATGTGTGCATGCAGGTCCTCAGGCATGCTGGCATTCAGGCTTATTAAAAAAAACCACCCTTGACTCCCTCTCCCTTTGTGCTCCATCAGGATTATGGATGCCGCAGGGAGCTTCTTTAATACTCTGTCCAAAATCATCTTTGTCCAAAATCCTTATCAAAGCTATGGCGCATCATCACAGGTAATCATATCCATTTAAGGAGCCGCAGTGTGCGTTTGTAAGAGAGCCTATAAACGGACCAACTGGTCATTGCTCATTGTTTGTTCTGGTTGTCTTTATTTCAGTTGTTCCCCACATGTGGCGACAACCTTTACATGGTCTTTGCCGTTTCAAGGCGCCTCTCCATGCTTCGAAAACCCCCGGTAACATACTGTTGCAATTGTTGCATGTTGCATCACCTTGCTTGGAAGGCTGACGAGCCCTTTACGTAGATGCTGCTGATATTGTTGGAGGCGCTGGGCGTCATTGTGGTTCACTGGGCACCGTGGTCATTATGCATCTAGTAATAATAATGCGCACACAATACTAGCCAATCTTTATGCCTTTGTGACCTTTATGTCCTGCAATGTTGGCCTCAGTGGTACACTGTCATATTATTACAGGTCAGCTGTCTCAATCATTCTGATTTATGAATTATGGAACTTTCTCAACTTCACATGCATTTTTCATTTAATGTGATTGGTGTAAAGTCATGACCCAGCACTCGAACCATAGACAATTAGAGGCTAGCCCTGCTGTTGCGTCGCAAAATCTCGTATCCCAAGACTGGTGGCCATGGTGGTGGCCATGTTACATGTATCTGTGTGGCAGGCTTAATTTGTCATGCAACTGTGTGTGTGCACTTCATCAAAAGGGATCAGGCATCACGGCAAAGTCATTTGTTTCAGGGTCTAAGCTCGCTCACAGACTGACTCCACAGGAATGGAGATGGAAAATTCCATAGAATGAGAGGACAGCGTGTCGTCGTCCTGCTTAGCTCACTAGTTTTGGCTGTCAGCCTTTTTGTCTTCCAGACCTGAGCATGGGAAAATTCCAACCTAAACATATGTGAGAGAGAGCTCAGGCCAAATCAGCAATTCTATTTTTGAGCAGTGCCAACCGCCTCCATTAAGTGACTTTGTGTGTGTGTGTGTGTGTCTGTCTGTCTGTCTGAGTATGACCCATTGACCCCTGTCTGAGTACAGACCCATGAGTACGACCCATTGACCCCTGCAGCTTCACACACTGAGCTGTCAACTGATTGGGGTTGATTGGTGCACGCACGCACGCACGCACGCACGCACGCACGCACGCACGCACGCACACACACACACACACACACACACACACACACACACACACACACACACACACACACACACACACACACACACACACACACACACATGCACACACCACAGTAACTATAACAGGTGCTATTCTTTTATTTAGAGTAGCCTTTTTTTCTCTCCCAGTTTAGTCATTGTGTCAATGAAGTCCTCCTTCATTGACTGGTACCCTAGTCAAAATATGGCCCTTGAGGAAAATGAATTGGGGAACCCTATACTACAACAAAGATCATCTCCCTGCATGCCTCTACACCTGCCCCTGGTGGAATACAGGGGCAGGTGTATTCCTACTCCATAGACGCTGGTCCAATACAGGGCCAGGTGTATTCCTACTCCATAGACGCTGGTCCAATACAGGGCCAGGTGTATTCCTACTCCATAGACGCTGGTCCAATACAGGGCCAGGTGTATTCCTACTCCATAGACGCTGGTCCAATACAGGGTCAGGTGTATTCCTACTCCATAGACGCTGGTCCAATACAGGGTCAGGTGTATTCCTACTCCATAGACGCTGGTCCAATACAGGGCCAGGTGTATTCCTACTCCATAGACGCTCGGCCACATTTGGATGCACTTTACCCCTGTTTGCCAAGCGTCAAATCTGCATTTTGATTTGACATAATACAAATATTGACCCTATTGTCCCTAATTTGGGCAAACATTTTATTATTATTAATGATTGAAAATAGCAAAAGATCTGCTATTTTCACTACTTGTATAGTATATAAGTATAAAGTAGTATACAAATGTATACTTCATGGTGCAAGCTACTGAAATCATATACCCAATGACATATAGGTAATTGTTATTATGCCAAAGGAAAATGGTCACATCACAAGAAAAACGTGTATACATTTATTGTAAACCTGTCCAGATCAATAGTTTTGGTTACTTCAAATAAAAAGAGGATAGAAAAGATTAGTCTGCACGCTGTGTCTGCACTGTCTAAAGAAATATTAGATCTGTGTCATTATGAAGCTTGGCTTATGTCCTATTTTTGAGTCCAAGAGGATATACTGTAAATAATTAATAGGTGAGGATGATTTAAAAAAGCAGGCTTTACGTTGACGTTATAGCCCTGTAGTCTCTCAAGCCATACTCTTACACAACCTCGGATGCTACAGAATCTATAATCCCTTCACGTAAAAGTGGAGAAAAGGAAGTTGTCGTCTTCTTGATGATGCGCTATTCATAAAAATATATTTTAAAACATGTTTTTTAATTTCCATATCCACTAAGGAGCCAGTTAGACAGGCAGCAGGCTTCAACTAGTATGAGTTATTTATGCAACTGCAAAGGCAACATGGAAGTAGGCAAGACATCTGCTTTATTTTCTATGCAATTTCAGATCCTCCCAAGTAGACTGTTAGGCGGAAGCATTTGGAATCTGGAAATCTGTCTTCAGAGACTAATAACAGTGTAACACTGCTAATGTCTGATATTAGCAAAAACATTTTTACACAAGATACTTTATAGAGAAGGAAAAAAAACATTTAATTTCTTAAAAATGGGTTGGAGGCATGTAAACGAGAACATTACAACAATAGAACAGAGAGAGGCGAGCACAAATGTGAAGTGGTTGAAGAGCTACTACATCTCATTAAGTTAAATGATCTCCCTAATGGCGGCTATAGTGCTCTCAATGTCCAGCCCGCCTGCAACCCCCCCATGGGAATGTTTACAATTAGGATTTAAAAAGCGTACTTTGACTTGGCATTATCCTGGACTAAAGATATGTCTCTTCGAATTGATGCCTTCATTAGTGGAATTTGAGATTAACGAGGAAATGAGAGAAAAGAAAGGTGGAGGCTGAGACGGTGATAGAGAAAGGCAAACAGACCCCTCCGTTTTCCATATGTGTACAAATGGAACCAGACGGAGTCTTACTCACGGTGCAGTTGGTTCCGTTTTGTACTAACTGAGTTAAATGAACAGTGAGGATTTGACTGTGTACGGTGCTCATTCATTATTCAGCGTGTCATGTTGGATGAGAGAGGGGACTTATCACCAGACAGCCAGCACTGAACCAGCCAGACCACTGACGTGCTCACAGAGTATATACGTTTATATACTCCTTTTGGCAGGTGTGCATGTACAAGTTCAAAGAAACTTGTTGCCTTCGGCTATGTGCGTGCGTGCGTGCGTGCGTGCGTGCGTGCGTGCGTGCGCGGGGCCAGGTGTCCTCATATCTAGTAGACAATTATCCACCTCTTCCCACATCCATTTCAATCACAGATGGTGCACACGCATGCACTCACACACATACAGCACACTCACACATATGCGTGTGCATATTATGCATGTGCATACGCACACACACACACACACACACACACACACACACACACACACACACACACACACACACACACACACACACACACACACACACACACACACTACTGTGTGTGCATTGAATGTAGACAGCTTGTGGTAAACAGCTCTACTTCGACTGGTCCTTTCCTAACTGTGGTTCACACTTTTGGATGTTATGAAAATGAACCATAATAGTTTCAGATATGCCTACACTATATTTTGACCCTGCAAGACATATTTTGTATTCCTGTTTTAGGAAGGTAGCAATTTTAAACTTTATTTTCCAAATGGTACACGAGAGTAGTCACATTTAAGAGGGTCAATTTAAAGTTAGTTATAAAAAATATCTCAGCTGCCCTTTTTTTTTTTTTTTTTAAATAAAAGACAGTAGAGAACATTGGATTTAAAAGTAGTCAGAGTTGTTCCAGAGTAGTGGTGATGAATTCTGAGGGAGAAATATGTTTTATAATTTTCTTAACATTTGTATTATTCATTATGTTTATAGGCAGGCAGGGTCATAACATGATTATGATTGGTCCCACATCTGTGAAACTGATTTATTATTATTATTATTATTATTATTATTGTCTCCACCAGGCCGAAGGCATGGGGAGAGAGTATGTTTTGCACTCCGTCCGTGTGTGTGTGTGTGTCCGTCCGTCCTTCCGTCCGTCCGTTACCAGCTAATCTCCGGCACCGTTAACCCGGTCGATGCCAAACTTTGCACACACACTCCCTGGATGCCAACGATGAACCTCTGCCCCGCATTTTCCAGAACGGCCTGTTATAGCGCCACCATGAGGCAGACTTTTGTAAAACACATTTTTTGATATTACTCCTCCAGATTCTGTCAAAAAATCTCACAAATCGTTACACAGTATCTCTATGGTCATGTGCTCAAGTCGGATCTGTCCGATATTTCATATTCCATCCTAATTGGCTATAATTGGCTTTCACAGTTTGCAAGATTGCCCCGTTTTGAACGGGCATGCAGCATGCAATTTACGTGAAATCTTTCACACATTGTCTTACTAGGCTGAGGAATATATCCCACCCTTTTCACATTGGCCTGTTATAGCGCCACCAACAGGTTGATTTTTGCAAAACACATTTTTGGAACAAAATGCCTCAAATCATCCAATTGCCATCAAAGGCAAACATGTTTATATTACTCCTAAACATTTTGCCAAACATCTCACACAGTCCTATCCTCCTGGTGCCCAGAAGGGCACTTTTTCTAGTTATTATTATTATTATTATTATTATCTCAACATCCTGCAAACTGTGGACCATCCCTTGATTAGCCCCATGGACAGCAGCCGATGGGCCACATTATCCTGCCCTGTCCTCAAACCACTACAGCCATTTCTCCAAATGTCCAAACAACAAATAGCCAACAAGAAAAACAGGGTAGGCCTAGTACACAATAGGAAGGTGACTGCATCTGCTGAGTCATGTAATGACTTGCACTTATATTTATCATTCATCACTAGCACAGCGGCAAAATATATTGTCACAGAGTAGAGTTGGTATGCATTCTCAGCCACTTATTTATTTAGTTTAGTTTAGTTTAGTTTAGTTTATTTGATCATCCTTCAGTTTCAAATACAATATCAATACCTGTAGAACATTTATCAGTTATCAATAACGTCATCATCCACAATATACGTCATTTCACTATGGTATGCTGTATTTGGCCAAAAGGATTCGCTTGAGCAATGTTTTAAATTTTGAGAAGTTACTACTGTGTTTGACTTCCTCTGGTAGGCCATTCCAGATCTTAACCCCTCGGACGGAGATACACATACTCTTCCGAGTGGTCTTGGCACTGGGTTGTTGGAAATTTAAGTCTCCTCTCAACTCATACCCCCCTTCCCTATCCTTGAAATACGACAAGATAGTCTTGGGAATTAGTCTGTTTCTTACTTTATAAATAATAAGAGCTGTTTTAAGTTCAACTAAATCAGTAAACTTCAATGTATTTGACCTTAAAAACAGTTCGTTAGTATGATCATAATACCCTACCTTATACACTATTCTAATAGCTCTCTTTTGTATTATGACAAGTGGCTGGAGGTTTCCTTAGGTTTTTCCTTCCTTAATACAGTAGTTACCCGTTCATTAATGCAAACAACCTACTTCTCCAGTCCAAACAGTGATGTGGCTGCAGATCAGTAAAGTATTGTATATGCAGAAAGGGTCCTGGAGGTTCAGTTACACTTCCACCAACATCAGAATGTGCAGGTGACGTGGTCTTTAAGAACTTTGAACGTAGCATGACTGTTAGTGCTAGACAGGGTGATAACAGTAACAAAATGAATGATAATTAACCCTTTTGGGTCTTTAACTCAGTCATAAGGGTTAATTTGGTACTGTTAGTAACACCCTCAGAGCTCTGTGTGTGTGTGTGTGTGTGTGTGTGTGTGTGTGTGTGTGTGTGTGTGTGTGTGTGTGTGCGTGTGCGCGTGTGCGCGCGCGCGCGATAAAGGGTTCAGTGTTGGAATTTGCTGGGGAGCTTTACATGTATATGTATATACTACAGTATGTGTGTGTAACAGAGAGAGAGAGAGAGAGAGAGAGAGAGAGCACATGGGCTGCATACTGAAACTTGAGAGATTTACATGCAAAGCGCCAGCACTCCTGCGTCTTAACTTGAGGAAGTGAAGGTTGAAATGTACTCACCACAAATGCGCTTAGGACTGGGGCTCTGGCGAGGAAACCAATTTCATTTACAAGTGGGAACTCACAGTAATGTATTCCTGCACTCTAGCCATACTCCATCTTAAGATGCTCCACTTGTTTCCATGACTAGAGATTTACACTGTGGAATAAGCAACGTGTGTGATATGATAAGTTCATTCATTCCCACTTCCCCCGGTTTGGCAGTCATTCGCAGACTGAATGGCTCTGCCTTATGCTAATGTATCAGCGAGTGTCGTGATTCTGCAACGACTCAGCTGATACGGTCTTTTCTACAACAATGTTGATTTACAGTACATGTATTATTTTAGATTGTCACAAAGCAGATACTGTACTCTTCTTTGTGGACACAACAAAGCCACAGAGGAGGTGATGAGTGAAAACACCACGAATGTGGTGAATTAATTAAGATGTGAAAGTGAAAATGTTTTCTCTTAAATTGTTTTCCTAAGGGAAACTCAAACTTGGGGAAAGATGCATCCGTGCAGTAATTCAGCCACTGTCTTTTGGTTTACAACAAAATTCACTGAATAACTGAGTGAATTAACTAGAACTAGCTCCTCAGATAGTAGAAGTACTATCCGCCAGGCCAGATAGTAGAAGTCAATCTCAGTCAATCAGGATCAAATATGAAAAATCTGACAGGTCCGCCTTGATGACATGACTATAGAGATAATGTGTAACAGATGTGTTTGGACAAAATCGGGCGGGCAGATGAAGGCGAGTGGACTTTGGTGGCCAGACATACGTGGGTCCGACCGTTTCAACGTTGCCGGATTTGAACCGGGGCGAGTGTGATTTGGATCGACCATTCTTGTATTCTCCTATAGACCATATATATCACTTTACTTGCGTGCGTGCGTGTGCTCATGCAAGAGTAACACGAGTAATGGAATTGTTTGTCTTTCCATTGTGCAACACTTTACAATTCACACAAGTCGGACCATAGATAGACCATAACTTCCTCTGGCGTTCAGCCTTTCACATCCATGCTTAGACCTTAATCACAGACCTGAGACCAGCATTAGCTAGCAGCCATTCACATCCTTGGAGCTTACCGTCTCTGTTATTCAGAGGGGGGATTTGCCTTTTAGCAGAATATTTTTGTAGAACTATTCTCTAATCCAAACAAAGCGATGTAGGAACTTATAGGATCTTCTCTCATCTAAACCCCCCCTTCTTTTACCTTCGCTCCTCTCCATCTTTTCTAATGCCCCCCCCACTCTCTCTCTCTCTCTCTCTCTCTCTCTCTCTCTCTCTCTCTCTCTCTCTCTCTCTCTCTCTCTCTCTCTCTCTCTCTCTCTCTCTCTCTCTCTCATCTCTTCCTCCTCGTGAATCTGTTCTGTGCTGTTTGCTCCCCTGCAGCTATAGGCTGGCCTGCAGTCTGCAGTACTACCCTCTCTGCTCCACACAAGCTTATTTACACAATAGGAATTAAATCGCTTGAGGTTAGGGAGTGACCAAAACCTGTGAGATGTTCAGGTCCATGGGTATAGGGTAATTATAATGAAGATGGAGCAGACAGCTGGGAACCGGTCGTTAAAATGTGCACTAGCAGGCCATAAAGAATCGTGTGTCAGCACTCAGCAGTATACCTGTTGTGCGTGTGTGTGTGTGTACATGTCCATATCATTAATATCAATAATTTAGTTGAACAAAACAAGTTGTCCTACTGTCTATATGATGAATAGTTTTTTCCATGCCTGGTCAAGTGGAGTAACTTAACAGACAAGAAAGCTGACGTGCGTGGGCTAAGCTGAGGGGAAATGGCGTCTGGGACCCTCCCCAGTGTGTCTTTATTGGCTTAGCATGTTTAAAGCCTGGGTTCAACAGCTATAAATCAGTGTGCGGGGCCAGATGGGAGGCAGCCCGGGCCTGGCGCTAGACTTAGGCTAATCCCATTGGCTACACACAGGATCGAATGGCACTCAGACATGTAGGTGTGGAGTTAATTGGAGAAAGCTGGCGTGAATTCTCATTGCGGCCAATTAATTCATACTCACACCGTCTCTCTTTTTGCTGTGTGTACACACACACACACACACACACACACACACACACACACACACACTCACTCACTCACTCACTCACTCACTCACTCACTCACTCACTCGCACTCTCTCTCTCTCTTTGGAGCCGTGACTGTGTGCGCCCATACACATGCACGGGTACATCCACTAACTTACTAACTCGCACGCACGCACGCACGCACGCACGCACGCACGCACGCACGCACGCACGCACGCACGCACGCACGCACGCACGCACGAGCACACATGAGTGACTAAAGGGATGAACACACATTTTTCAGCTGGGGTTCACTCTTGAGAAAAAGCCATATTGGATGTCAAGTTATTCACCTGTTGGTTCTCTCACACACAGGGCCGTCTGTCTGTCCACCTGCTTTCCTGTCCATCTGTCCGTCTATCTGTAACCGATCGCCTGTCTTAACGCTGTTCGCTATTTGGGTTCAGCGCTTTGCCACCGAGGTAGTATTTCAGCTGAGTGGGTTCGTGCAAAACGTGGTCACACAATACGATATCAGCCATAAATGCACGTATGTTATGCACACTTGCACGCAAAACACGGAGATAAGCCGTGGCACTTTAATAGAAACGGCAGGCATCAGCACGGGGAGCAGTAAACCGCAGGGCAGAATGGAGAGCTAGAGCCATGACGGGCAGCGTGTGCATACACTCCCAACTACACAAAGCAGCAGCACAGGGAACAGAGAGAGAGAGGAGAGAGTTTTGTATGAAATGGAAGTTAGAAGGTGACGAGAATAGAGTAGGATAGAGTAGGAGGGCGTTTAGAGTTCCTCGCTGCCTCATTTGGATTAAGGGATAGTGTTACAAAAAGACTTATTGAATTGGAAAATCCATTTTTTCCCCCTTGTATAATGTAGACTGTAGAGAATAAGCTAGAGGAGAGAGTAAAAAAGAAATACTCCCGTGTGAAGTGAGGTGCACTCTTATCATCTCAAGAGATCAGGGACATCTAAGGCTGTCCCCGAACATTCGGGGTTCGAACCTTCGCTCGGTTGGCACTTGAATCTTAATTAATGAGCTTGAACCATTCGTTTTTTTGTTTTTTGTTTTTTTTAAACTTTTTTAACTCAAAAATATTTCTCGGCGAGAATGCGATATGCATAATAAGAGTACTATGTTCATGTTGTGTTTACATGTTACATGTTTAAATGTTATTAATAATCAGGGGGGCACACAACCGATGCGCCAGTGCGCATACGTCGTCAAAATGTTTTCTGCGCGTAGATCAAAGGCATGCAATGCGCATTTGCGCACCAACAGCTGAGACAGTTATGTAGAGAAATCTGACAGGCATTCAAAATGAACTCAAATGTGATGTTAATGTCCTGTAAGTAGACTTAGAAATAAAACTAGTGTTGACTAATCATTACATGTGGCTCTTATTTTGAAGAGGAAGTTATGCACAGGAAGTCCGTTTCAGTTGTAGACAAGCTACTATGACACTTTCCCAAAGTTACGTGCTCCCCCCAACCACCCGCCGCGGTTCGGAGCTCGGAGGTTATTATTCAAATTAATTAGAAACGAATGGTTCGAAGGTTCGCTCGAAAATTCCTGCCGAAGGTTTGAGTCCTAAAAACAGGGCTAGGGTACAGCCTCACGGCCACGCTACACCAGGCTTTTCGCACACAAAACGTGCGTGTTTACCCCCGCGCGTGCGTTTAATTTAGGTCCAGTCCTATTTTAAAAAACGCACGCGCGGGCCGCGCGTTTAGGGTAAACGCGCGAGAAAAGCCTGGTGTAGCGTGGCCGTCAGGGACATCAGGGACACAGGCAGCCAGGGACACACATAGCTGTCTATAGTGGTTGCACCACTCAAAAAGAAAACATGGAGATGGAGGAACCAGTAGAGCTAGTATGTTGCGGCGATGAAGGCGGAGTGGAGAGGCGGAGGTAGGGGGGGTCGAGGGATACGATGGTGAGGTGGAGGTGAGACGGAAGGCAGGAGGAAGAGAGGAGACGCAGGTGGGGTTGGTTGGGGGGGGGGGGGGGGGGGGGTGAGGAATAAATGAGTGGGGAGTGAGTTAGGAGGGATATGAGAAGACAACGGGTAGACATGACCCCCGCTGTGGCAGATACTAATGAAGGTTGTAAATATGTACAGGCAACCAGCTGAGACGGAGAGAGACAGAAACATTGATACTGCAGAGAGAGAGAGAGAGAGAGAGAGAGAGAGAGAGAGAGAGAGAGAAAACAGGCACTAAATGAGGCTGGTAAATGCACAGATGGTTCGCTGAGAGAGAGAATCAGAGAACGAGAGAGAGCTAGTACAGTGTAGTTGCCAAATGAAGATACCAAATGACCCTCAAGACTTCCTGGCCCAACCCCCTATTGCTATGTGTATCGAGTATTTTGATTGGTCCTGGGGAGAGGAAAGCCAATTAACGAAGCACTCAGTGGGGAGGCTTTGAACCCGTGTCAGGAAATGTTGGCCCATGCTTTTATTTGTTTGTCATTATCTGTTTTTCCTTTCTCCTGCACCCCTACTGCACCCCTATCCATTCTCTTCACTCTCTCTCTCTCTCTCTCTCTCTCTCTCTCTCTCTCTCTCTCTCTCAACCCCCTTCTCTGTTCCCTTTTTCCTCTCTCCCCGTCTATTTGCGGTTTTAGTGGTCGTTTTGTGCAGAAGGGAGATATTACTATACTGTAATAACTGGTACATTGTAAAAGCGGATGGGGTTAGATCATCATACCACTGGGAGGCAGTGGGAGTAAGCCATTGAGTTGATGGATGGAGGGAGACAGAGGGACTATTTGTCCATGTCGATCTGCCATCGGGCCGTTAGCGGAGCTGTGAGGCCCCTCGCGCTTATTGGAAGTGAGAGGACGGAGCCGTCCGTCGGAAAAACCAAGTTAGACGGCGTCACACCTCTGCCCGGCAGAGTGTTATTGCTTTGTCGCGTTGACGCCACAATCTGTTTAGACGTTGACACCTGATCTAATCACCTAGTCATGTGGACAGAAGGACGGACGGACGGACGGACGGACGGGCGCACAGACAGACAAATGCGCATTTGCATCCCCCGTGGGACAAGCGCAGGAGACGGAGGTGTAAGAAATACCCTCCAACAAACAAAAGGAAATGCCATTTACAATTTGTAAATGCACAGAAGCCACATTAATCTATGCACATATGTCATACACAACACACATGCGTGCACCCGCATACACACACACACACACACACACACACACACACACACACACACACACACACACACACACACACACACACACACACACACACACACACACACACACACACACACAGAGAGAGATCTACCTGTAGTAGTTTGTTGGTGTTGCGGCTGTGACAATAACGGTGAGGGAGCGCACATACTGTATCTGACAAACGCAACACGTTTAGGTTTTTCATTTACATAGCCATTTACATAGCCTCATACTGTGTGACATTCTTTTTTTTTTTTTTTTGCAACACCCTGACCTTTTTTCCTTCTATACCAAATCTCTTCACTGTAAAAAGCCGAACATGCTGCGCTTTGAACTTGTAGATCGGCTATTTTAGCCAAATGTTCACCTTATATGACAGAAAAGGTTGGACGCTAGAGTTCATGTGGTTAACACAACTGCTCCATGTTAAAGTCATATTAAAACACACTTGTTGAACTACCCATTATCCTATAAGGAGGCCGTGTGTCACCTTGGCAAAACGCCATACAGCCAGGAAATCAGGAAACTGTCTGCACTTTGAAGTTTCCTGTTTCCTGACCTTCCACCCAGCATGTCTAATTCTCACTAAGCATACTGATGAAATATCAGTCATTTACAGACGTCTGGCTAACGAGTTTACCTTCATCTTTGGTAAGGGATTCTGCTTGCCAATACCCTTGTGATAACTGATAGGCCGGGACGTTGATGAATTGCCAATCGTTAAGTAGTAACAGTAAGACTGGAGTCCTATATATAAAAATGGTATGCCTATATCAGCAGATGATAGCGGGCACCAGGCCATTAATCATTCATTGATGATATGGGGAAGCATTAGCATTTGTCCTTCTTACTGTACAGGCAGCTTTATTCATCTCACATCGCAAACACTAATATCACAGACAGCAGCTCGTCAGCAATTTTCTCAGTGCTGCCTTGAGGGAGAAAGTGCAAGTGTGACACTGAGAGACAGACAGCGTAGGAGAGACAGACAGTAGGACAGATGAGAAGAAGGCAGGAGAGACAGACAGTAGGACAGATGAGAAGAAGGCAGGAGAGACAGACAGTATGCAAGCAGAGAGAGAGACAGTCTGCTGTAGGAGAGACATTTGATTATTTCTAATCAAATGGGGTAAAGGAATTTACTTTGGTGCTTGGTGCAGTGTACTGTACTGTCTGTATGTGCATGACTCGTGCATAGTGCAAGAGGACACACATTAAAGTATTAGCCACCAAATGTGTTTAAAGTCCTGTCTGAGTGAATGTTTTCCTCTTCATTCTCTATGCTTGGTTTATTCATTCATGGGAGTAATAGAGGTCACAGTATCTTGTTTAAAGAAGGGAAATTCTGCAGCCTTGTGTTTGAACTTGAGGTCACTGTCACGGGATAGCCACACTGTAAACAGTAGTCTCCCTCATTAAGCTGTTAGGCTTTTACATGTTTTTGGAATTAGGATTGTTGGTTGACACTGTCAAGTCGCTTTCACAGTACACTCAAACACACTCGAGGTTTGTTGAAATGGACTGAGCACACTTAAGCAATTCTAAATCCAATGCAAAGCTGTTATGTTCTCCATTTCTCTTCTCTTCTCTTCTCTTCTCTTCTCTTCTCTTCTCTTCTCTTCTCTTCTCTTCTCTCCTCTTCTCTGCCATGCGTGTTGTTGTCTGCTCTTTATATTGCTTGCCGATTTTTGCTGAACCATAATTTTCTCCCTCTTGCCCCTGGCTCTGATTCAGTGGCATCCAGCCATTGATTTTCCACAGAGATATGGAAGTTGCCAAGGCCAGAGAACGGTGCTCTTGCCAAACACAACTTCTCAACATTATTAGGGAAAAGGCCAAAGGATGAAGGGCACAGAGAATAGAAGAGATGGCACACGGCACACTCTGTGTGTGTGTGTGTGTGTGTGTGTGTGTGTGTGTGTGTGTGTGTGTGTGTGTGTGTGTGTGTGTGTGTGTGTGTGTGTGTGTGTGTGTGTGTGTGTGTGTGTGTGTGTGTGTGACACTGTGTGTGTGTGTGTGACACTGTGTGTGTGTGTGTGACACTGTGTGTGTGTGTGTGACACTGTGTTTAGTGTGTGTCTGCTCTGTTTCTGTATGTTTGTATTACTGTATATGCAGACCTTTTCCTGCATGCATTTATGCAACATGCGGGGTGTGTGTGTGTGTGTGTGCGTGCGAGAGAGAGAGAGAGAGAGAGAGAGAGAGAGAGAGAGAGAGGGAGAGGGAGAGGGAGAGGGAGAGGGAGAGGGAGGGGGAGGGAGAGGGAGGGGGAGAGAGGGAGAGGGGGAGGGGGAGGGGGAGGGAGAGAGAGAGAGATGAATATAAATGTGAATGGAAGTGAACATCCCACTGTGTCACTCAGCAGGGAGGCAGTACAGAGGACAGATTTAATATCACTGCTGTGGTGTTGTGCTATAGCGCTCCAGTCTGCAGTACAGCATGCTTCTGTACCGCATATGCATTCATGAGAGCTGCAGGTCCAGGGCATCATTGAACTCCATCGTTCTTCAACATCGAGCACTGTGTGTGTGTGTGTGTGTGTGTGTGTGTGTGTGTGTGTGTGTGTGTGTGTGTGTGTGTGTGTGTGTGTGTGTGTGTGTGTGTGTGTGTGTGTGTGTGTGGCTAAGCTGTGCACAGTGGTTGTTCGTCCCTCTCTGCAGCCAGTCGAGCACTAATCTAGTGTGTTTGCATTCAGCCAGGTCACAGTGCCCACCAACATGCCTGAGATACTGCTCTGGAAACGTCTACAGTATACTTATATACTTATATACTGTAAATAAGTGCTGTTTAACCCATTTGAGACCTGAGACCGATTATACGAATGCCTTCTGAATCAGTAGTTCTCACACTTTCAAGAGTTTTCAAAAGTGTTCACAGGAAGCAAATGTCGAGCTTGTATACATCTGCTATTTTTTCATAGCAGATTAAATGACACTGATGCTTTCCCGGTTTTAATGGGTTAATGTACGAATAAAGAGAGTACGCTGTTTATAGAAATGCACAGAAGTCCTCCCATAGGCACTGCTGTACACAGTTTAAACCACTTAAAGGTGGTGGTATCATAAAAATGGTTCAGTAACAGGGGTCTACGCGTCTTTCTCCAGCTGTTTTGTAAATAATGAAATTAATGTAAGGGTCAGCATACCATTTTTTTTGTTTTGTTTCTTTCAATCAGGACAGAGAACTCGTTCAGGATACAGGACAAACAGGACAAAATTTATCAAAGGATGATAAATGAATTAATAAATATAAATTAGCAGAACTGGAACCCAATAAAATAGAAGCTGCTTTGTGGGGATCTCTGTCTTGATTGGATGAAATTGGTACCTGACCTATAAATGTATTTTACATTTCTAAAGAGCAACGTGTTGCTATGCAATGTTGTTTTTGAATAGTGGTTAACCATGACCAGAACAAGTGTAAATGAAATAACACTATGGGTGTTTTTCAATCACTTATTTTAATATTCTACTTCCTGACTTAATGGCTAACTGTCTAAATGGTGGTCCTGGTGTCACTGGGAAAGTCTTAGGGCAACATTCCAGAGAAGATGGTGGTTAAGCAGCAGAAAATCTGCATTAACACATTCTACAAATATATTAAAGCCTAAAGGGGCAGCACTGCGGCTGTGGCCCTGCGTGCAGGTAGAGTGGCCACTTTAGAACCGGAAGGTTCCTATAGTTCAATCCCGGCTCCCCCAGAGTTGGTGTGGAAGTGTCCTTGAGCAAGACACTGAACCCCCAATTGCTCCCGATGAGCAGGTTGCTGCCTTGCATGGTTTCCTCCGCCATCAGTGTTTGAATGGGTGAATGTGATGCACATTGTAAATGCACCATTTATTAATTACCATTAGGTGTCATTCAGAAACGTATGAGCAACAATCAAAGAGAGAACGCACATGTGTGTGTGTGTGTGTGTGCGTGTGCGTGTGCGCGTGCGTGTGTGTGTGTGTGTGACTGTGTGTGTGTGTGTGCGTGCGTGCGTGGGTGGGTGGTGTTAAATCTACATTTCTTACTCGGGTTTCTAATCCAAGCCACTATGAAAAAAAAATGCATTAATTTTACGTTGAGCTAGGAGGAAAAAAGAAAATCCTCTTTAGAAAAGATAGGAGTTTGCAGCCTGGAACAGGTGGATTCCCCCTTCATCGCCATGTTACATCATCTCAATGATGTAAGTTGATTTTGATTTGAAAAACCTGTCTTCCCCCAACACATCTCTTTTGTCATGGCAGGACTGGAGGCCGTGCTCCTTGGCTGCTGAAATCAAATCATTTAATAGAACATTAACCACAAATGCCAAGAACTCACCGTGATGTTGGGGAGGGTTGACAGCGCTGGGCGTGAGGGCTTTTGATGCTCGTTTAAGTCTAATACTCCCGTAAAATAGTGGAGCGTACTATTATGATGAGACATATCGGTAGTTGAATATTTTCTGAATTGCTTTGATATCTAAGTGGCTCAGTTATTTCTAGCACTCAGCTCAATGTCAGCAGCTGCTAAATGAAGGTTTTTAATGGCTCTAATTAAGTATTCAGTGTGGGGTTTTTTTATGTCAAGGACCCCCAAATTTGTGTACTGTATAGACACGGATCCCCATCTAAAACTATTTTGTGCCAGAGACCCCATACAAGATGTGTGCTGTTAACATGTGTTTTTGTTGTTGAAAATAACAGATTTATAAGGTCACACTATGTTGAGATGTGATGCATTATGAGCTTGTAGATTAGCTATTTTTAAATGGCTGATGAATATGGTTAAAGTGGTTAAATTTATTTGATTTTGATGCTATATTATGAACCCATGTTTTGCTGGGCACCCCCTGGATTTAACACTATACACACTACCATACGTATAGGCATGCTCAACTTAAACACTATTATGTATGCTAACACAGAAGCACCTTATACAAATACCTCCTTTGCACGTTTTGTGGTAAATTCACTTTACTTCTCTCCCATTTTGCTTGAGTCTTACTATTAGCTGGAATGTTAGCTTCCTTCTAAGTGCTAATGCAGGCGTATTCATAGCCTAAAGCCCTGGGGTGCTGCAGTCCGGGCCTCTGGTGATGGTAAAACAGCGAATGTACATTTTCATAGGTTATTACGCATTGATTTTCCCCAGGATTAAGAGGCATTGTAACGCTATGGAGCAGGAATTTGAAATGTGTTCCAATACGCTGCTATCAGCTTGCTAGAGAGATCTGCCCACAGTCCAACCAATAACCACACGCTTGCACGCGCTCACGCGCTCACTCACTCACTCACGCACGCACGCACGCACGCACGCACGCACGCACGCACGCACGCACGCACGCACGCACGCACGCACGCACGCACGCACGCACGCACGCACGCACGCACGCACACATACACACATACACACATACACACATACACACACACAAACGAAATGCACTGATAGAGAAAATGGAATGTATGCAACTAAGAGTGAAACAGAAAGGGAGAGAGAAGGAGAGGGGGTAAAAGACACCTCTAATCAGCATATGAACAGCCTCTCCAATTAGCTCTCCTTTTTATTCCAATCTGTCAGATGGAAGGGAGCACAGCAGTGAGAAATCAAACATCCCCAGGCCAGGCACATTTAGCAGATCCACTCAGGCGGGCGGGTGAGCGGACTGGGAAATTAAACAGTAAGATTTCCATGGAGAAACACGCCGGCAGTGTTCGACACCTGCAGCAATCAAGACGTCGTGATTGAAGCTTGAGTAGAACACTTTGGGGGTGCACTTGTTTCATCCTCTCTGGCTCTCAACGTGGAGAGATAATGCACACGCCGGAAGACATACACGCAGATAATGGAAGAGGGTTGTGTGAGGTTCCGTTCATATTAGGTCAAAATCGGTACAGTTTAACCCATTTTGGGCGGGAACCCCTTTTGGTGTTTTAAGCATTTAAAAAAAAAATTAGCTATTGAAAAATAGCAGATCTACAAGCTCATGGCGCGCTACAAGCTTGTAGGTCTGCTATTTTTGAAAAGTCGTGAAAATGTGGCGCAAATCTTTGAATATATATTCTTTCAGAGTGAACGTTTAACTCAAATCTATGCTTCTGGGGGAGTCCCTGGAACTACATATTTTCGGCCACATACAGATAATTCTGGGGGTCCTTAACGTGAAAAAGGTTGACCACCACTGACATAGAAACATGGGTTTTTCAAACATGACATTTGTAGAATCATCCTCAGGTCTAAATGGGTTAAGGCATATACTCTTTCTATTACAGTACATAATAAGTTAGTTACTCTACTGTATGTTGTTATACCTTTAATACCGGGAAAGCACCGTGGCATTTTAGCAACAGGATTCCTTTTTTCCCCTTTCCCCCTTTTTTTCCTTTTTTTGGGTGATGCAACCATAGGGTGCAACCAAGGGGCCAGTGAGGCTATTCAACGTTGAAGGTCTGGGCCCTAGTGGTAGGAGGAGGGACTACAGGCGGACCCGTGGATGCATGACCGGGAAACCCCGTGCAGCTGGGCTTTAACATTGAGCGCTCGGTTGCATACGTCACCCAGGACCTCAAAGTTGAGGTCCGGAGGAGGGACTTCCGGCAGTCTTCCGGGTGCTTCAAAACGCCACTGAGCAACTTCCACTGACATGAATAGCTGGGGGGGGCGGAGCTTCGCGCCAGTTCAGTCTCTATCCTTTTATATACTCTATGGGTGCAACCACTCCAATGCCCAGCTTTGTCCGTCCCTATGTATGTTTAGGGTACCAACAGGGGGCGCTGTTGCACCACTCACTTCAGACAGGTCTGATTTTTTTTTTCTAAATAGAAAATATAATATTTTCGGAAAACTTAGGTTAGGATTTAAGAAGGCATTTTAAAAACCGTCCCCAGGTCTAAATGGCTTAATGTATAGGCTATAAAAGGGAGGCAGTGTAGGAGAGAGAGAAAGTGTAACGTTTTGTACAACTGTATTTGCAGCAACTTTTACCTTTTGTGTTTTTGCCACGAGTAGTTTTTGATACAGTTTAGATTCTAAACTGAACTCCAGCAATAGTTCTGTCATCGGTCGACCTGTGCATGCAATTAGATGCAATTATTGTGTTAACACAATAGAAAATATATTATGCCACTGTAAGTAAGTAAAGTACCATAAGCCTCGCCGAGCCATGAGTCCCATAGGGCAGGAGCCTATGTCCTGTTTCTGTAGTGTGAGGCAGCTTGATGGAAGTACACCCCCTGGACATGACGCATATGTCACAGGGACTTACCCTTTCATTCCAACCTTTATTTATTCTCAAAAGACATTGAGGTTACCCTTATTTGCAGTGTCATCGAGATACAACATAATACAACATTTTCAAAGCAATAAACAAAAAACAAAACAGATTTACAGAACGGCAACATTTCCTCATCGCATGATGTAATGGGCCTACATGTTTAAAAGCAATTGCAGACACTTGTGGGTAAGTCTGCAATCAAATCAAAGCCTCCCATAACCGTATGTTATGGGAGAACAGATCATTCCAAGTTAACCTGACTCCACCAGATTGCGGCAGTATTGATATCTCTCCGGTCAGAAATGCCCGAGACGACCAGATGGGCAGATGGGAGCAGGAGGAGGAACTCACTGCGGCCACCAGCTGGCGGAGTCAGGTTAATTCCAAGTGGCTGGGGGACTAAAACAAAAGGCTGTTTAACCCAACTCTGTGTTTACATTTGGGACCTTTAGTGTGAGCCAGTGACTGGAGCGTGTCCTATATGATGCAGGATTCCAATCCAGCAGAGCTTTAATATACTAACGGTAAAGTCCCATCAATTGCTTTTAAAATAAACAGGTACCAGTGTTTATTTCGCCTGTCAGCCAAGGAAGGCCAGCCCACTCTGTCATATAGGATGCAGTGATGAGTTATATAAGGTTCACCAGATATAAATCGCAGTGATAAACTGTAGGGCTTGAGGACAGAAGGAGCAGCTTTTCCATAGATGACATCTCCATAGTCCAACACAGAAAGAAAGACTGGTTCAATAACCCTTTTCCTACATGGAGTTGGGGAAACTAGCTCTGTTCCGGTAAAGGAATTTTTTTTCCTTAGTTTACAGACAAGATTGTCTATATGGTATTTAAATGTAAATTTGTCATCAAGCCATAGAGTCGAAGCAATGTTATTTATATAGGGTAAATAGAACAGGGCCCAGGATCGATCCTTGTGGGACACCGTTTGAGATAAGACCAGGTAAGAAGCTGGGAGCTTTCACACATTGAGATCTCCCAGCCAGGTAGCTCTGAAACCACCTGCAGGTATTTCCCTTAAACCTAGTTCTGTATAAGTATTACCCTGAATTACCCCGCCAAGAAGGGAGCCACTGGGTCCCATTTGTCAGAGTCTTTGGTATCGAACGCTGACCTCCCAGTTTCAGGGCAAACACTCTAACCACAAGGCCACTGAGCTGGTCCCCTGTACCCAATATTACAGGAACATGTCACTAAGGATGCAATCTGATCTGCAAATAAAGGAAATATAGCAGCCTCTTTTCCTTAGTTCCTGATATAAAATTGTTTGAGCTCTGTGTTGCTATACATAAAATATTTGCTTAACCAATTAAGCCATTTATATTGCGTCTTACAATGAATAGCAAAAATAACCAATCTACAATCTCACATCACATACCAATGTGATACATTTTAAGCTTGCAGATCTGCTATAGTATAGTCACTATTTTGTTAATTTAGAGATTGTTTTAGAATTCTCCTTTTGCCTATGACATGCCCAACATAGGGACGTCAGGTTGTAAGTGGCTAAAAGAATCAAATTGTACAGAAGTCGTAGCACAGTTACATATCAGTATGTGATATCAGTCATAGTGAAGTTACATACTTTGTCTTGCACCAGCAACCACTGGACATGCACTCTGAAGAAGTGCAGAAAGTGCAAGGCTTGCAAGTTGATATGGTGCAGACTGCCGTGCCACCTTGCAAGCGTTTAGTTTTTGTTTTGCTCTCAGTCTTTTCCCAGGGGGAAGGGGGGGACAAAGAGACAACTGGCAGGGTGGGAAGGTCAGATAATGCTATATTGTGGGCTTTTGCAGTGATCCCTCTAATATAATGATTAACCACATGAACATGGTTGTGAACATTTTCGTTGACTATCATAAACAATTATTGTTAGCTTGTAGATGTTATTTTTTGGCACGTGACTCCCTCTAAGCTTACAATGTTACAACAACCCTAATTCAACTGAACATGCTTCCTTTACCTGATTTTGTACACATGCCAACTGTTTCTGGATGGAGTCATTTAAGAACACACTACCAGTGAGTTGGCTTGAATCTGTAATCATTTGCAATCATGTAAGCTAGTGATGCTCTGTTTTTGGGGGACGGGAATTATCATCGCCAACTTAAGACCTGCAGAGACTTTCATGTGTGCCAGAAAAATAAAACTTACTGGTAAAAACGGAAATGAGTTGTCTGGCACATGACTTCAAGACAACCACAGAAATATTATATTATATATATTAGTAATTTCTTAGCTTCGTTTTTCAGGTCAACATAATTATAGAGTGAGAAGGAAGAAGGAAGGCACTGGAGCAACTCGGACAGTTTAAGCCTTTTTGAGTGGTGCAACCACTCCCTTACGGAGCTATGTGTGGGTGGGTGGGTGGGTGCCTGCCTGGCTGGGTATGAGCACGAAAACAGCATGGTTGTTTTTCACCACCTGTGCGCAACCTAACACACACACAAAGACACACGCACATATTAACTGTATATATGATGATTTCGGGTGTGCCAGTACAGTACAGTGACAGTACAGTACAGTAGAGGGTACAGTAGAGGGACCGGCACACGGTAACTCTGTCATTTCTCAACCGTTTCGGACGCGGGGCGGCACGCCGGAACCGGCCCGGCCCCCTGGGGGTCTGGAACCCCCCCCCACCCGTGGGGACCCCCACATGGTAACTGTAATTTCTCTACCGTTTCGGACGCGGATCGGCTCGGCACCCTGGGTGCGTTCCTGTGGGTCTGGAACTCCCCCCCACCGGGAACCCCCACACGGAGTTGCACCACTCACTTCACACGGGTGTGATTTTTATTCTACAGGCTGCAGGCAATAAAACGACAACGTTTCTATGTCGATCTGTCACATCTTCGTCAGGATATATATAGAGAGTATTTTCCTTTGGTTTGTAGGTGGGAATTTCTTGGAAGCACAGACAGATCCCCTGACTACACCCAATGATCCCTGCTAAAATTACACTTAATTATTAAATCGCGGTCCCTTTCTACACTCTGAGTGTGTATTTAGCTTTGACACCTGGCAATGGCAAAGGTGTTGCTGTGTTTCTGCTCACCTCACTGTCTCCCATAAGACAGTGAAGAGGTGATATATAATAATAGAGTGATGCATTTGTAATCGGTGATGGCAGAAGCTAAATTGGGATCATGTCATCTGCATTAAAAGACCACTTCACCACTTTTCAACCTATCTTCATTTAATTGGTCCTCACTAATGATTCTGATAAAATAGCACTTTGTTTTCCCTACTCGGTCTGTGTCTCATAGGCTGTCGGCAGTTCAGAAACCCGTCCACCAGTGACATCATCGATGGGGAATCCAAGCTAATAGAAACGGCAGGCTTTCTATTCCTGAAAGGTTGCAATATGAAAATAGAAGCCATCGTTCTTACGATAATACAAATCTAAATGTATATGTAGAAAAAAGGTAATTAAAAAAAATCTGCCTAACGATGTCACTGTTGGACGGGTTTCTGAACTGCCCACAGCCCTCCTGTGAGACACAGACCGAGTAGAAAATAAATTTACACCCGTGTGAACTGAGTGGTGCAACCCCGTGTGGGGGTCCCCGGAACTTCCAGACCCACTGGAAAGCGCCCAGGGTGCCGGCCCGGATCCGGCAAGCCGCCCCGTGTCCGAAACAGTCGAGAAATGACAGAGTTTACCGTGTGGGGGAATTAGCAGACAACACTCTCTCTCTCACACAAGTAAGAGTGTGGTATTCTCTCTCCCTCCCTTACCTCTCTCTCTCTCTGTCTCTGTCTCTCACATGCATGCATGCTCCACATTGTAATTAGCAGGCAACAGTGCAACACTCTCTCCCTCTCTGTTTCTAGCTCAACAGCGCCACCTTGGTGTATGTTGGTACCCTAAACATAGGGACATACATAGGGAGGGACGGACATTGCTGTTCCTTGGTGTGGCTGCACTACTCAAAAAGTGGTATTTTATCATGAACATTCGTGAGGAACAATTATATGAAGATAGGATGAAAAGTGGTGGAGTGGTAGCCTGGCTATTAAGCCAGACTCAAATCACACTGTCGTGTGGTATTTGAGTCTGGAGATGCTGTGTATGGATCTTGTTTCCCGGGGGGGGCGGGTTCAAACATTTTCTCTTTGACGCAATTGGTCAGAGCTACTGTCAGTCAAAGGTCTCAAGCATTGAACGTCACTGTACCAAAGCCCGCCCATATTACATACCGTGTGCCGATTGGCCACACCAGTTCTCTGGTGTAGGAAATGGGCGTACAATTGAGCCTCTCCAGACCGTAATCCGCCGGCATGCAATTCTTTTTTTTGCCAACGGCCGATTCGGTCTGTCTTATTACAAGTTATTAGCCAGGCTAGTGGAGTGGTCCTTTAACCGTTTTTATAAATGCCTTCTAAATCAGTGGTTCTCTAACTTTTCCGTGCTAAGTTGAGGTAATGAATTGACATATGGACGTCATACTGAACTTACACCCAGGGACAGGGGTCAACATTTGCCACACACCTATTGTGTTAGGTTGGTGTGTCCACCAACCTCACACACTGACAAACAAAACCACACCCAGACACCTTAAAAAGCAACACGCACAGATGCAGATCACCATGCACACTCTCTCACTGCAATGTTTGTTTGACCCACATCCGTATGCATCTTTCAAGGTCAAACTGTTTCCAGAGTATTAAAAAGTCAATAAAGTGAATCTGTGCTGGCCATTTTTAGCCCAGAGCCTTAACCCATTTTGGGCGGGAACCCCTTTTGGTGTTTCAAGCATTATGTTATACTTTAGCTATTGAAAAATAGCAGATCTACAAGCTCATAGCGCGGCACCGAGTGCCGCGCTATGAACTTGTAGGTCTGCTATTTTTGAAAAATCGTAAAAATGTGGCGCAAATCTTTGAATATATATTCTTTCAAAGTGAATGTTTTTAACTCAGGTCTAAATTGGTTAAAACACATTATTGTCCAGTGAAATATTAAGTGCCGTACTTCACAGGGACACAGTAAAATCCTCTGTGTTCATTTATCCATTTGTACCCTCTCAGAATGACATTTTCACTGAGGAGTTTCCAGTGTACCGTCTCTGTTTCCGTGTGATATGCATATCAGTACAGCCCAACACCTCTCCATGTCGGACTTTACTCTTTTAAGCATCTCTCGCTCTGTCTTTCTGTGTCACATAGACTCTCCATCTCCTTCGCCCTTGCTCATTCTTTCAATTTCAGATTGTATTGCACATTGTCTCAAATAAATATGGGGTTCCTGAGTGTCAGTGGAACAATATCAAAGTTATTGAATAATAAATGGCCTTCTCTCTCTGAAATGCCTTCAGGTTAATAGACATTTCCAATGAATAAATAACAGAGAAACTCAATGTGGAGTTAGGAGAATGGGATCTGCTCTGTTTTTTTAATGATTATTTTAGGCCATGTGCATGCATTATTTTTTGTGCTCAAATTGCAGCTGTGAGCTCTACATTGCTGCTGGATTTAATTAATGCACGAGGGTGTTTAATATGGATGTTGGTGGAGACATATTGTGCTGGCATCAGTTAAAAGAGAATTAATTCTCAGAGCCGACATTGTCTCTTTTAATTGAATAAATAAAGCAGTTTCTTGCTTAAATAGTAATTTTTTTTCTCTCTCTAATTATTTTAGCTGACCTCGATAATAGAAAGGTACCGCAGATGAGGCATCTTGTAATAATAGCCGGTAGAACAGCAGATGCAATAATGCACTGTAGCTTCCAAATAATACCATTATGAGGTTCTGTTGACATGTTAATATTTTATCTCTTCTGTCTATTTTGTTTAGTTATAACAGTTTTTACATGCTGTGGAAAAAGAAAGTGAAATAAGGCCAGCGTAGGCATGAACCAGCACGCATTTATTTAACCACTTGAACCCCATAGTGTCCCTATTCCGAGGTGAATATTTGGCCAAGAAATAGCAGATATAGGCCTACCTCACAACGCATCTCGTTGTGAACTTGTATATCGCCTATTTTCTGTGAAAAGACTTGGTGTAGAGCGAGAACCCTGGGTCCCCTGGCCAACAAAGTATATGGTTTAGTATCTGTGCCCAGCATCTGTGCCTTTGTTGTTACTTTGTTTGGATGTTTGGGTTGCTTATACTTAATTTTTGTCTGCTATTGTGTGTTCTCTTGTTCAACACCTCCGCTCCGGCCTAGTTGCGAGTGAATAGCTGTGTGACCTGTACGCTATTAGCTTCTGCCCAAGATGGCACTTACCTGTGTGTGAGAGTTCCGAGCAGAGCATCCATTGTTCTCCTCAGCTGTCAGCCTCACACCGACACCAAGACAACATCAAAAGCCCAGAGGGCAAACCAGGAACAGAACACAACGTGCAATCTCTCCACTTCCTCTTCCTTCAACTCCATCACAGGATAGGGCTGCCTGTTACTGTGGCAAGGGAGAGAGGGACAGGGATGGATGAAGGGAGAGAAAGCAAGAATGAGAGGGGATAAAGCAAGACAGAGATGGAGTGAGAGAACTAGAATGAATATGGCAGAATAGAAACTGAAAAAGTAAGCGAGAGAGAAGAGAATATGAATTGAAAAATTATATTGAAAAAAGAAAAGAACTCAGCACTGCCATGAGTGGTTCCATAAGTCACAAGTTCTAGTAATGTACTAGAGAGACATGAGTCCACTTTTGTAAGGCTCCAGGATAGAAACTGAGGCAGTGTTTGATGATTTTTCAACTTTAGTGTCATGAGTTTGGCATATAGAGACCTTGTGAAGCCCCTCACCATGTCTGAGTTTGGCATATAGAGACCTTGTGAAGTCTCTCACCATGTCTGAGTTTTGCATATAGAGACCTTGTGAAGCTTGGCTCTCACCATGTCTGAGTTTGGCATAATAGAGACCTCGTAAAGCCTCTCACCAAACCAAAGCATGTAAATCAAGTTCCCCAAGCATGCATGGTACCTCACAGATAGCCCATGTTCTCTTAATTGTCACAGGTCTGTCGTACCATAGCTTCACCACTTGGCTAAAAAGGTGAGAGAAATGGATGGCAAAACAAGTTGTTGTGATGAATGGCCCTACGCAGGAAAACACCAGGGGATGCTTCTCTATTTCTCTCGTACACTGAACTTCCCACCAATAGATTATCTTCTGGGCTGTTTGTGACAACCAGGGAACACTTGGTCTTTGACTTGTAGCGCATCTGACATGTGGAATGCAGAGGTGGGGTGGGAATAGGGTGGCTGTCATACTGACGAAAGCAACTAAATAAAAGTGACTGGACTGTTTTATTAATATTGAAGCTGTATTCCAATTACTGTCAGATACTGATCAGATACTAGACAGACAGACAGACAGACAGACAGACAGACGCATGTTGTAACGCAGTTGTTCTCAAACAATTTCATTTCAAGGATCCTAAAAATGTATTTTTATTAGGCGGAGGACCCCCAAATTTGTGCCACGGACCACGTAAAGAATATTTTTGATGTTCAATTACATTTAGTACAGTGTATTAGGTGGGGAGATAACAGTGGAGCAAACTACTCTAATTATGAGTCTTTGAACAGCAGTTGAACAGCGGTAAGCAAAGTTAACCTTTGCTTACCACAAGGGAGATTTACTGGGTATGCCTTTTCCCAGCAACAGTCAGATCTTGGAGAGCCACAGGGCACAAACATGGTCCCGATGCATTTGCTGAGGCCCGCTCCATTTGCAGTGTGTGATCAAGAGCGTCACAGCAGTGTCCAGGGAGGTGGAGAGCTTGTCTTGTGTGTTTATTTCCCTGAGATACAGCTCTCCGTTCACCAGCTTACCCCCCGCTCCCAAAATGCCAAGGGATTACTGAGAAACAGATGCCTGGCATCAAATTATATTAATTAAAATAAAAGTGATATCTTCTGTTGCCTTAGATTGCCGGCTTAGATCCTCAGGCAGGGTATTCAGCCTAGATGCCTTGGCCGCAAGAGCCTGATCGCCTCAGGTAATGGGCATTTTTTTAGGATCAACTGAGAGGGCCCTTTCTGAGGATCTAAGGCTGCTCTCATGCAGGCTCATACGGGACCAGCATATCTCAAATGTAACTGGGAGTCTGGGCTTACAAGCCTTTAAAAGTGATCAGTCAAATCTTAAATTCAATTCTGAAACTCAACCTGTGAAGAGAAGCTTGTAGCCTTGGGAACCAACGGTTCCGGAGCCATGTGGCCCACAGGGCAGGAGCTTATCTCCTGTTTCTCTAATGTGATGTACTGTACAAGTACATCCCCCAGCAGTAAAGTGTCCCCCCTGGACATGACGCTAGTACAGTATGTCATAGGGACTTACCCCAACTGTTGACGCTGAGTACTAAGCAGGAAGGCATTGGATCAATTCTTATAGTCTTTGGTACAGTATGACACGACCGGGGAATTCAACCCAGACCTCCCAGTTTCAGGGAGGAGTTGGTCTGTAGAAAATTAGGTAGAAGCTAATTAGCTAGGGTGTAATATTTTCTAGAATTAGTTGATACAGTATACATTTAGCTGTTTTACTGAGCCCAGAGTACGGTGTACAGTTACAGTAGTCTAAACATGACAAAATATGTGTTCCTAAATCCGGCCTGATAGTATAGTGACTGATAGTATAGTGACTGATAGTATAGTGACTGGTAGTATAGTGACTGATAGTATAGTGACTGATAGTATAGTGACTACAACATGACATAAGTTACCAACCGCTCCCGACCGGATCATAAACCCGAAAATGGTACGCCTCCCAGGTCATATCAGGGACATGGAAGAAATCGTAAAAAAAAAAGTATCTGAGCTTCCAGCCTATTTTCGTTTTGTGTGAAGGCATCAAAGGAAAAGATACCAACAGAATTAACTCATAAAGAAGTCTTGTTGTGTGTCATGTGAGTCATGTCTGTCGGACGGACGTGGCGGACAGGCAGAAATCTGGCAAAACGGCTGCCGGTCCTGGATAATACCTCCTACCACCTGCACAGCATGTCAGCCAAGCTAAAAAAAATGCACCTGTAGCAACGGTCTCCTTCAACCCTGGTGTGTCGAGATACAGGAGTTCATTCAGCACACTGAACGAACCCATAGAGAACACTGGGTCTGTCATTGGATCCAAGCAGTGGAGGAGGTGGTGGAGAACCAGACAGAAAGCTGGCAAAACTGTGATCCTGGATCATTCCTGCAGTAAAGAACACCTTTAGAAACAGACAGTGTGTTAAAGTGTGTTAAAGAGTGATACAGGACTCATTCCTACCGGGTGCTATCAGACTCTGCCATGCGTCTGCCTCCTGTGCTGTCATTGGATCTGCTTGTGGACTAAACAGTAAACATGCTCTTATTATTCATTTTCACGCTCTTTGCGTGCGTGCGTGCGTGCGTGCGTGCGTGCGTGCGTGCGTGCATTTACTGAGCGTGCATTTTCATGATAGTGTTTCTATCACGACACACCATAATGCCAAAATAACAATGGTCTTAAAATGGCAGACCACCGTAATAAGCAGGAAGAGCAGTAAAGTCATTACTGTTCTGTGTCTTGGAGGTCATAAGGGTCACATAGAGGTCACATCCTGATCCTTTTTTTGTGTCATGGTGGAGTGGGCCCAGGCGGTGTTATTCAAACAGACTGTCCCGGAATGTGGTTCTGGTGCTAGCTCAGATGGATGAGATCGTGGATTTTACAAGCTAAGGTGTGTGCGTGTGCGTGTGCGTGTGTGCGTGCGTGCATGTGTGTGTGTGTGTGTGTGTGTGTAGTTCACTCTCATTTCAAACAGATAAGGATCTATAGTGCGGGACTGCCGCGGTGTAGATTAAGTGCTACATCTGCAAAGTGTCAGGCTTTGCTCTCAGAGCTCCCATCATATCAACATGCAGGCTCTTAATGGACGGGAGGGATGCATCATAATATGACAAGAACCAAAGCACAATATCTACGCAAAAATAATGTTCAACTCACCATAGTGCTGACAAATCAACACACAATAACATATTTAATTTGTGCTATAGTCTTTACTGTTGCCCCTTAATTGGAGATGTAAGGATTAAAACTTAAAACGTTATAAAACATTTAGATTTTCCTAACCCCCATGCTGTGGATGTTGAGAACACTTGCGACACTGAAATTGTAATATCTATGTAGTATATCTGTCTGTAGTTTTAATGATTCCTTCAGTGATTAGCAAAGACGACAATGTGTATGTGCGCTCGCTCGCGCGCGCGCGCGCGTGCGTGCGTGCGTGCGTGCGTGCGTGCGTGCGTGCGTGCGTGCGTGCGTGCGTGCGTGCGTGCGTGTGTGTGTGTGTGTGTTGTGCAGAGGGAATGGGCAGAGTTAAGTGTGTCTTATTATACACCAACCCCTGAGGATAGAACAAATCTTTAACCAGCCGGCGGGGGCTCTGCCCCACAGCCATTAGAGCTCTAAGCCAATCACAGCCTCCCTGCAGGGCCCACTGATCAAAGCCACTTCTCTCATCAGAATGCACACATATGCACTCGCACGCACTCACACTCGCACGCACTCACACTCGCACGCACTCACACTTGCGCACACTCACACTTGCGCACACTCACACTCGCGCGCACTCTCTCTCAAACACACACTTGTGTGCTAGCATTATGTGCACACGCTCTCGTGCTCACAAAAGATGAAGGCATGCCGTTGATACTCACACACGTGCGCACGTCGCACGCATGCTTATATTCTCACTTACCGGTACGTACACATGCAGCTTACAAATGAAACCAACACACACACACACACACACACACACACACACACACACACACACACACACACACACTGCGCGCAGACACACAACATGGGGTGATTTTGTAATGCCGTGGGTTTAACACGGTTGCTGTGTGTAATACACACCATTCCAAATCCTGTTTGCGGCTGCACAGCCAGGAGATGAAACTTGTTCCCTTCCAGACTTTACTTTCAGCCACTTCACTCTAGAGGTCTTCACAGTGAAACCACAGAGAACCACAATATCAGATACAATACCCCAGTAATACGTTTTCAAAAGAAATGGGTCCTTTTAAAAATAAATAACAGTGAAAAAATTATATTTTCTTTCCCAAGACTCTCCGCGCTCTATAAATATTCTGTAGGCCTAATATCTCGATACCAATCTCGGACCAACTTTAACAAGTCCATTAGGGTGTGCATCCGTCATTTAAAAAGAATGTGGGATACTATCGGATCTCGGAAACAAATTTCCCAGGTTTCTGTAAGTCCTTTTGGAACCATGAAGACCTCTCTCTATACCTTACTCTGAGCCAGGAATAGATTAGAGGAGCCATGCTTTGGGCATCCTCCGCTACAACTGTTATTGTGAATGAACTGGAATAATGTATTTTACTCTGTAAAATCCTGAGTATTCATTTAACTCGGAGAGTGTACAAGTTGAACAAAATTGACACGTGACACGTCCATTAATATCACGGAGGACTTTACTATGTGTGCAGCGCATAGCGTTTATTCTCCAAAGTGACTGTTGAGAAACTGAAATTCGTCCTTAAAAGGAAAAAGAAAGGATTGAGAATATGAAAGTAATGGAGTATGATGATAATTTATGATTATGAAGTAAATATGTCTAGTCTTTCCAAAAATAATCGTGAAATATAGTCACCAATGTTTTTTCTTTTGAAATGTGGACACATTCAGCGTTAATGCTCTGCTGCTCTTTCAATTTGTCTATGAATTGATCTATAAATGAAAAGTGTGAGTGTCATTATTTACTCAGTTTAATTAACACACCATATTTTACAGTATACACGTTACCTTTGCATTAAAGCATAACTTCACCCATGTTCAAACTATCTTCATATAGTTTACACATTATAAGATGGTACAATGTGTGTCTATACCGCGTGATTTATTTCTACGTCCGAGGCTAGACGGAGACCCGCCCTTGGTGACGCCCCGCGCGTCTGAAAAGCAGTGCAATCAAAGCTTCTGCAGCAACACACTACAGAACACTACAGAAAATCATATCATGAGCACACTTACATAAACACACACTTTTCCCTACACGTGCACACAGGACGTAAACGTAAGCCACAGTTCACCGTCATGAATCATGTCATGATTATGATTATGTCATGCGGCGACAGATAAATGTTGGCGTTTTAATATTATTATTTATTATTATGCTTCCGCGGCTTTTCGTTCTGTGCAAACTACAACAAAAATAAATGTTCACGAGACAATTACTAAGCCTACTTACTTCATACAGTTACAAGGCGACAGATAAATGTTGGCGTTTTAATATTATTATCGCTAAATCGCTAACGTTTTAATATTATTATCGCTAAGCTTCTCCCTACTTCCTAGCCAATAAGAGGGTTCGCGGCCAATCGGAGGCAGGCGGGCCGCGCGGGGCGTCACCAAGGGCGGGTCTCTGTCTAGCCTCGGACGTAGAAAGAAATCACGCGTCTATACCCCGTCTGTGTCTCAGAGGATGTGGACACTATCATGAGCATTAGGTATGACAATACAGTTGGAGGCCATCGATATTGTCCTTTTCTTTTTGCTGAGGTTTGCGTGATCTGCGCAAAAGGACAGTTAACCCATTTTGGGCGGGAACCCCTTTTGGTGTTTTAAACATTATGTTATAATTTAGCTATTGAAAAATAGCAGATCTACAAGCTCATAGCGCGCCACTCGGTGGCGCGCTATGAGCTTGTAGATCTGCTATTTTTGAAAAATCGTGAAAATATTTATTTCAGAAAACTGGAGGATTTAGGATTTTTTTAAAATGTTGAGGTCAGGCCTAAATGGGTCAAATGATAAGGGACAATATCGGTGGCACCCAACTGTAGGTTGAAAATGGTTGAAGTCGTCCACTAAGGGATCTGATGCTCTGTATATGCCGCCATCAGTCATACCATTTCACCACCTAACTTTTACTAGTTGGAAACACTTTTCTCCAGAGCCCAAAAGAGTGTTATCATCACATGCATATGTTTCCCATTTTATTTTCACTTTATTTTTTAGTAGTTTTAGTAGTTGCTCAAAGCGCTTGCAAAATGGCTTCAGCAGCTTAAAATTATATTTACATTTGTTCCATCGGCTCACCAGGAGGCAGCTGTTTGATTTTGTGTTTCCTGCGACACGCCATGTTAACTCCTGCTTTACGACATATGAAAACACACAGCCTGCAGTGTCTCACTGCAGAGCTAACAAAGAGGATAGATGCTGGAATGGGGTCTCGGGGTTGCTGGGGGAGGGGGGGGGGGGGAGTTGTTTGATAGCTCCTGTTGAAGTAATTTGGCTCCTCCGCGAATGTACCGTCTTGATAGTTGTATGTGTGTTTATCGTCGACCGCGGGGGGCCTTAACTCACGTTTATGGCCTTGGGCCGTGGT
>NC_136791.1:35399365-35459882 GCF_951216825.1 Electrona antarctica
TAATGTTTAAAACACCAAAAGGGGTTCCCGCCCAAAATGGGTTAACTGTCCTTTTGCGCAGATCACGCAAACCTCAGCAAAAAGAAAAGGACAATATCGATGGCCTCCAACTGTACATCCCAAACATTGGGTCGGGACCCATGTGCGGGCCACAGGCACATTTTTATGGGTCCCTTTATTTTTGGTATACTACATTTTGTTTTAATTATTAGTATTTCAAAACCATTTTCAAAGAAGAAATTCCATAAATTAGAACAAATCGTGCGGCGCAAAGCGAGATTGTAACTCTGCTATTTTCACTAGTTTGGGTCCCGGGAGAATGTCTAATTTCTGTTTTTGGGTCACGGGTTAAAATGTTTGACAACCACTGGTATACGTCATGTAACCAACGGTCCGTTTGGTTGTACAGACGTGGATTTACAAATGGATAAATGAACACTGGGGATCTTCCAGATTTCTCCGGGGGCTGCATGGCGCCTCAACGCTCCTCCACGTGATGCCTGCCCCGCCAGGACGGAACAGATGTTCTCTCCCTGACTCCGTTCTCATACATGTCTCACACTCGTATATGGATTCATCTCTAATATGCGGTAAAGTGCAACTGGAGTGCAAGAAACACATATGTTTTAACCCATTCAGGACGGGAACCTCTTTTGGTGTTTTAAGAATTATGCTATACTTTAGCTATTGAAAAATAGCAGATCTACAAACTCATAGTGCGGCACCGAGAGCCTGCTATTTTTGAAAAATCGTGAAAATGTGGCGCAAATCTTTGAATATATACAGTATATATCCTTTCAAAGCGAACGTTTTTAACTCAAATCTTTGCTTCTGGGAGGTCCCTGGAACAACATAAAAAGGTTGAAAGGTTAAAAGGTTGAGCACCACTGACATAGAAACATAGGTTTTTCAGAAAACGGTTAGGATTTAGAAGCCTTTTTAGTTTTTTAGAATCGGGCTCAGGTCTAAATGGGTTAAACCCATATATATGTGTTATAATAAATTATGAATGGACAGGACGCAGTATAGTGTAATCTTTGAATATCTGTGCAGATCCTATTGGCTCGTCTGTTTCAGTTTTTCGTCCAGGCAGGACGTGCGCATCGAGGTGTGATAAATAGATTGTAGCATTAGATCAAGCCTAATATATATAAACATGGTGACATTACATTCTGTCCTGTCATTCTCACTAATGATGTGTTTACACCATGTTGTCAGAACGAGAGACAAAGTGACGCCCTCTATAGGACCTGCGAAGAGTCAGGAAGCACGTCTACTTTAATGTAGCACGCACGCACGCACGCACGCACGCACGCACGCACGCACGCACGCACGCACGCACGCACGCACGCACGCACGCACACACACACACACACACACACACACACACACATCTACTGTAGATACTGTATATAGATCGCTATAAGGGATTATGGTCTCATTGTCTCACACACGCCTACACAGCCTACATGCACACAGAACATGCATATGCACGAGTATATGGGATGTTGACATGTTGTGTATTGTTCACACAGACTCTGACCCACAATAACACTGACACACGCGCACAAGCACACACACACACACACACACACACACACACACACACACATACACACACACACACACACACACACACACACACACACACACACACACACACACACACACACACACACACACACACACACACACACGTGTAAATACACACAGGAGACTTGCGGATTAAAGGCAGATGGATTTCTTGAAACATTTGAGGCGAAGTGGTTAGAGCGAAGTCGACTAGTTAAATATACATCAAGCCGCAGCAGCCACTTAGCTCTAAGTACAAATCAAAGATCTCCAGTCTGCTGGAAACACCCTGAGGAATCCACCCTATCCATCTCCCTGCCTCTCCATTCTTCTCTCATCTCTTCTCCTCCCTTTGTCTCCATCTCCCTTTATCGCCTAATTGATGCTCCGTCGTACAAGGGTGTTGCGCATCGAAAATAGCAGATTTACATGCTCACAATGCCCCGCTAATGTGCCCCGCTGTGCGCTTGTAAATCGGCTATTTCCGGTGCAGGACACCCACATACGGCAACGTATAGGTCAGGCTTCTGGCTCTTTCTGTTTCTTGTTGTTCAATCCCTCGATCCCTGTATACAGCAGCCCCTCTTGTCAAGCACAGTGCCGAGGCTTAAGTCCTCTGTGTCAACAGCGAGTGGTGCGTGTAGAGAGCCGCGTGCCTCTCTTTCAGACTCATGAAGTGGACAGAAAGTGAGTTACGACGAGGGACTAATGTTATCTCTGGCTTTTCATTCAGAAACACGGCCACAGGGAGCTCATTGCACCGCAGTGAGGTTATGCTGCTGTCAAGAACGTCTTAGAAAATCTGTGAAACTGTGAAAAAAGAAAAGGGAAAGAAATAAGATATTCCCCATGGGATGTCTCAATCACACAGACTCAGTCCGTTTCCTTCTCAGGGGTGCATTCGCACCATTTAGGACAAAGCACTGGATGTGTTTTACATGCATCTATTTGAGCCAAAAACCGAAAAGAATATGCTATCATGCTTCCGTCTTAGGCTTCACTATTCTAGACTAGAGAACATAATTAAGTTGTGCAACTTCCACTGAATGTAGCAAGGTTGTATGCATTCATTTTGCGTCTGACTTTTACACACTTTTCAAACCATTGTTTAGTGCAGACTTTAGTTTTGTGGAATTTCTCTTCCAACACTTCCATTTACCAATGTTTTGTTCCAATCCTCCCAGACAGTTTTCTTGCTCAGCAGGGTGACTAGTCACATTTTGCAACCATTTCGGGAATTGTTTCAACTACAAATGCGGCCTCATTTGTTTTATCATTGTATATCGGGTTCATCTCTTAATTGTTGATCTCCACGAGAGATGGCAATTGTGTGTTTGTGCTGTGAGAAGGAGAGAGAATGGGAGATCATTTAGGTCAGTGCATTTGTTCACTGTCAGAGTTCTACTGTGCAGTGTGTGGTCTTGTCTGGTCTTTGGTCCTCAGAGTTCTACTGTACAGTGTGTGGTCTTGTCTGGTCTTTGATCCTCAGAGTTCTACTGTACAGTGTGTGGTCTTGTCTGGTCTTTGATCCTCAGAGTTCTACTGTACAGTGTGTGGTCTTGTCTGGTCTTTGATCCTCAGAGTTCTACTGTGCAGTGTGTGGTCTTGTCAGTGCTTTGGTCCTCAGAGTTCTACTGTACAGTGTGTGGTCTTGTCAGTGCTTTGGTCCTCAGAGTTCTACTGTACAGTGTGTGGTCTTGTCAGTGCTTTGGTCCTCAGAGTTCTACTGTACAGTGTGTGGTCTTGTCTGGTCTTTGATCCTCAGAGTTCTACTGTGCAGTGTGTTGTCTTGTCAGTGCTTTGGTCCTCAGAGTTCTACTGTACAGTGTGTGGTCTTGTCTGGTCTTTGGTCCTCAGAGTTCTACTGTGCAGTGTGTGGTCTTGTCTGGTCTTTGGTCCTCAGAGTTCTACTGTACAGTGTGTGGTCTTGTCTGGTCTTTGATCCTCAGAGTTCTACTGTGCAGTGTGTGGTCTTGTCAGTGCTTTGGTCCTCAGAGTTCTACTGTACAGTGTGTGGTCTTGTCAGTGCTTTGGTCCTCAGAGTTCTACTGTGCAGTGGATGGTCTTGTCAGTGCTTTGGTCCTCAGAGTTCTACTGTACAGTGTGTGGTCTTGTCAGTGCTTTGGTCCTCAGCGGATGTTGAAGCATGAAGGAAGTAAGAAGATCACACTAAAGTTACATCTCGATACTCGGTAGCTGTCAAAAACAGCACACTAAAGTTACAACTTTAGTGTGCTCTCTCTGTCTCTCTCTCTGTCTCTCTCTCTCTCTCTCTCTCTCTCTGTCTCTCTCTCTCTCTGTGTGCGTGTGCGTGCGCGTGCGCGCGTCATGCGTGCGTGCGTGTCCCACTGTCTACTCTACTCCATCACCTCTCATGTGTGCCTTTATTTGTTCCCTTTCTTCTTTATTCCTTTTCTATTCCCGCACCAGCCCTCAGGTGTCTTCAGGCTAAGGTCATGATTTAATGACCAACCTGAAGGCTCTGGATGTGTGTGTGTGTGTGTGTGTGTGTGTGTGTGTGTGTGTGTGTGTGCGTGCGTGTGCGTGTGCGTGCGTGCGTGCGTGCGTGCGTGCGTGCGTGCGTGCGTGCGCCTGTGTGCGTACTTCATTATAGAGATTAGTTGATATGGTCCCAGTGGTCTGTACAGCCAGAGGCTAATGTCCTGTTCCCTCCTTGTAAATATAGTCTTATATGAAACACAAAAAGCACTCGGTACGTCTGCCATGTGCTCTTCAGACAGAGAGGTGTAGTGAATAAAACAATGGCATACAGTACGTACGTACGTACATATCCTCCAACAGTCTAACGTGAAGGCATGACAGAATACTTCCCGATACTAGGATGCAATGCAGTCTCTTTGCGGTCTCTTTCCCTGTGAAATTGTCTGCAGAGCCTTCCAATTGGCGGCTGGCGCAACCTCTTTTTTAACACGTTTTCCAAAGAAACCACAGTGGAAGCCATACAGTAGTACACAATTGATTAGTTGATCAGTTTAACATCCTCACAATTGGCGTAATCCCCCCTGTCCTGTCCTGTCTGCACCTGATGGCTGCTGTCCTACTGACAGGCAGGTAGTCTACTGCTTCTTCATCCTTCATCCGCTCAGAGCAATTAAAACAAGCAGCGTCATGGCCAAGCAACGCTTCAGGCACGGCCGCCCATGCAGCGGCTTACAATCAAATTGTGCCATCAGTCTCCCCGTCGATAGCCTCACCCGGGCATCATCCCGGGAGGATGAGATTGATTGATTCAGTGCAGACCGCAGGGGGAGCACGCCATGGGATCGCTGTCAAACGAGACCAAACTTCCGCGTTCCTTTACCACGGCGGCCATGATGTATTCATGCGGCGCCCGCGCAGCCCAGTTTCAATAAAGCCAAATTACCAGCGAGCGCTCCATGCAAGTGACAGGCACGTGAGGCTGTGATGTGATGCCGTGTCCGCCGGTGATTCCATTGCGGGGTTAGCGGTGCATGGGAATGTGTTACTGTGATTTGTTTCTCATCATTCGCAGTACGCAGCGCCCAGGCGCTACACTCAATCTGCCACAGCCCCTGATGAATGCTGTCAATTCTCGTGTGTGTGTGTGTGTGTGTGTGTGTGTGTGTGTGTGTGTGTGTGTGTGTGTGTGTGTGTGTGTGTGTGTGTGTGTGTGTGTGTGTGTGTGTGTGTGTGTGTGTGTGTGTGTGTGTGTGTGTGTGTGTGTGTGTGTGTGTGTGTGTGTGCGCGCGCGCGCGCGTTACCGTATGTATGCATTAGCAGACAACGCCTTGCCTCTCTGTCCTGTTTAACCTCTGCCATAATGGTTCTGTAATGAATATCCATAAACCGCATGCGAGCAATCTTGACAACCACGCAAAAGACACACACACACACACACACACACACACACACACACACACACACACACACACACACACACACACACACACACACACACACACTTTTATTTATTATATACTAGCCTACTCTAAGTAAATACCATACTCAAGTTTTCAAAAGCACAAATTACAAATACAATGTGAAATAGAGAAAATAGCAGATACAAGCTCACAGCGTGTAGATCGGCTATTTTCACAAAGTTGCAAATATATCTTCATTCTTCATTCATAATATATGTTCTGTAAGTTTGGGTCCCAAGAGTCCCTTCCTAGAAATGTTTAATGTATAATGTATAGTGTATAGTCAAAAATACAAAATGTTAAGTCATGTGTTTCCTGGAAAAAACTAACACATTCTCCAAAATATTACTTCAGTACAGTACTCAAGTAAATGTACTTTACTGTCCACCACTGTAAGACACATTGTCCACAGCTAGAAGGCCTTTACTGTCCACCACTGTAAGACACATTGTCCACAGCTAGAAGGCCTTTACTGTCCACCACTGTAAGACACATTGTCCACAGCTAGAAGGCCTTTACTGTCCACCACTGTAAGACACATTGTCCACAGCTAGAAGGCCTTTACTGTCCACCACTGTAAGACACATTGTCCACAGCTAGAAGGCCTTTACTGTCCACCACTGTAAGACACATTGTCCACAGCTAGAAGGCCTTTACTGTCCACCACTGTAAGACACATTGTCCACAGCTAGAAGGCCTTTACTGTCCACCACTGTAAGACACATTGTCCACAGCTAGAAGGCCTTTACTGTCCACCACTGTAAGACACATTGTCCACAGCTAGAAGGCCTTTACTGTCCACCACTGTAAGACACATTGTCCACAGCTAGAAGGCCTTTACTGTCCACCACTGTAAGACACATTGTCCACAGCTAGAAGGCCTTTACTGTCCACCACTGTAAGACACATTGTCCACAGCTAGAAGGCCTTTACTGTCCACCACTGTAAGACACATTGTCCACAGCTAGAAGGCCTTTACTGTCCACCACTGTAAGACACATTGTCCACAGCTAGAAGGCCTTTACTGTCCACCACTGTAAGACACATTGTCCACAGCTAGAAGGCCAATAAAACACTACTCATAAGCCAAAGATATTTATTCATGTGATAGAATTTAAAACTCAGAAGATTGTGAAAATATATTCAGTAGCGTATAAATGCAACTATTGATTATTGTATTATTGTTCTATCTATTATGAATAGTTGAGAATGATTTGGCAACACGCTACGAGCTTGTAGGTCTGCTATTTTTGAAAAATCGTGAAAATGTGGCGCAAATCTTTATATATATTCTTTCAGAGCAAACATTTATAACTCATATATTTGCTTCTGGGGGGTCCCTGGAACAACATATTTTCAGAAGGTGGTCGGCGCCCAAATACACATAATTCTGGGGGTCCTTGACATGAAATATTGAGCACCACTGATGTAGAATCATGGGTATTTCAGAAAACTGTTAGGATTTAGAAGATTTTTTCTTTTTTAATTTGACGTCAGGCCTACTGTAAATGGGTTAAAATAAAAGTATGATTAAATCGATTGTTCAATGTATAGTATAATTGGACTAAACCCCATTTGGGATTTAGAAGTGATCACCCCATCTGATGGCGTTCACTGTGGCATCGCTAAAGATTATAACGTCAGTAGAACATAATGTTTGCTTTATGGATGTAGGTATAAGTCTCACACCACTCTGTAAGGTCTGGTGGGAGTTTAGAGCTCAAGGAAAACAAACAGAGGCAATATCCAATCCTGTTTTATTATTTTCAGTAATGGCACATGGTGTTGTAAGAAACGTCCAATAACTGGTTTTTGTGTGTATGTACAAGTGTGTGTGTGTGTGTGTGTGTGTGTGTGTGTGTGTGTGTGTGTGTGTGTGTGTGTGTGTGTGTGTGTGTGTGTGTGTGTGTGTGTGTGTGTGTGTGTGTGTGTGTGTGTGTGTGTGTGTGTGTGTGTGTGCACACACGCACACACACACACGCATGCACACATACGCACGCACGCACACTCTGTCTCTCTTCCTAATTCTCCATCAGTCGAGTAGAGTGCAGGCATGCTGGCCCACTCAGCCTTGTAAAATAAGTCCTGGTGCTGTGTTTCAGAACGGACAGCTAAGACAACCTTTATTTTAGCCTGAGTGTTTTCTGATTGTTTTGACTAGTTGAAGATTGGGAATGGCACAGAGAAAGAGAGGGACACACATAACATACTGTAAGTTGGTGGTACAGCCAGGGGTTAAGAATGCGTCTAGGATCAAATTCTGATGCGGTTGGATGTAACCATTGGTGGTTCTCAAACATTTACAAATCCCCCCATCTGAAAACATTTAGTTTTTGTTTGTTTTTCTCTTTAAGATTTATTTTGTGTGCTTGTAGATCCGGTAACACTGTTTGTATGTCCAAAACCATTACTTTCAAGATATGGAACAAATAACCTGTGTTCCAATAGATCCAATGTAGTTCTTATTTAGTCACAAGCTCATGTTACTACTTTGAATTGGTTTATATATCTATTAAACCCATACTATAGACCCCTGTAAAAATGGGATGGACATCTCTGTTTTTCAGTATAGTTTGAACTTGAAGTCTAGCTGTGAGGCACTCCTCAGTCCGACTCCTCACACATTCAAACATTTGGGACACAGTGCAAGCTGTGTCTCTGATATCAGAGACAATGCTTCTGTTGGGAGCGGGGGTGGGCTCGGGAAGGGTGGAGCAAAGAGTCCCAGGATTAAATTAGATTACCTAATGACGACGACGCAAGGAATCGACAGGCGACCCCGGGCTCGTTTACTGACCAATGACTTCCTCCTCCGCCATGCAGGCTCATTATGGAAGAACATGAGAACAATGGAGCTGTGTTCACACACACACTGACTCATCCTCCTTGTTGGCTCCTCTGAACAAGTTAAAAGAAATACCCATGTACAACCCTCAGTGTCTATTCAACTCTGAGAGGGTACAAATGGGCTGATTTCTACACTCTCTGAGTTACGAACGGATGAATTAACAGGAGTTTTACTGCGCAGGCACTGCGCTGTGCAAAACGTCTGCATCAGCTTTAAAATCACACACACGCATTTCACATGGCTGTAGCCCCCATGTGCTTGTTATCTATATGCAAGATGCACAAAAAGAATAGCCTGGCTAATAAGCCAGACTGTCTGGCTTATTAGCCAGGCTACAAAAAGAAGACTAAATGAACGGAACATAAAATACAGTCTACACAAAGAAAGATTATATCATGGTTAGGGTGTTCCGATATGATCACGTGATCGGAAATTGGGGCTGATCACGCCACATTTTCAGAATCGGAATCGGAACGGGAGCAAAAAACTTGATCGGGACATCCCGATCAAGTTTATCAGTATATACTATATCAATATTATATCCACATCATGATATTAGACTGGATATTGTCCTGTTGTGATATGGCATAAGTGTTCTATAAAAATATAAATATCGGATCAGGAATAATCGGTATCGGCAGATGCTCAAAATGAAATGAGCGGAATCGGATCGGGAGCAAAGAAACATGATCGGGACATCGCTAATTATGGCATCACATTATGTGCAAACACTTGTAAGTTATGTTCTGTAATGTTGTTAGAAGTTGTTGAAAAGGACAGTGACTGTCTAAAAATCTCACATTGGAGGAGTCTAATGTGAGATCCTTTTGGATTGTACAACTGAAAGCACTTCCTGGTCTCAATGGGGACATCGACTTTGCTCCTTCTCATGAAATATTACTACAGGACAAATAAAGACTGAATTGCAACATGAACAATTAATTAATGGTGAAATAGCAGTACGTACTTCTTCTAATAAACAGAAACATGTGGAGAGTGACTGATACATTTTCCCTTTTTGTAGAAAGGATTAGGTCCAGCTTGACTTGATAGACACGTGATTTTTGCCTATTTGCCTATTGACCAATAGGCTTGCACATTAACAGAGAACTACCATCCACTCAACTCATTACTGTGAATGATATGTAGCTTGCGGAGTTAGTACAGTCAGATATACTCAAGGGGTTTCATGCCATGCTCAAGGGCGCATACATCATTTATACTCAAGGGGTTAATATGCTGCATTACTACAGGTATATGTGGGTGTATAAGTGTGTACAAGTCCCACACATCATTCGCTGATGTGGCAGTCAGCTGACCAATTGGGCGGGCTACTTGAGCTCACTAGACTGCATGCTCTTCCTGCCTTCCTCTGCATATGGTTCCTGGTTGTTATGTGACGTTTGCTCCCACCACCACCACCCCAGCACCACCGGTGGGCTCTATTATTTATGTTCCCCATGGGGGTTTTATTGTACGTATATCTATCTCCCTGCTCTTAATGTTTTATGATGGTGTTTAATCGTGCCGAGCAGGGAGAAAATGCAGCAGAGCCGAACGGCAAGATAAATTTCATATGCACACTTGTATTCTCATTCTATAATAAATATTGGTTAAATCTATTCGTGAATTTGTCTGACTGAACTAGGGTTTATGCTGGGCAATTGTGGGGCCGCCCACCGTGGCAAAATAATAAAGGAATCTGCCTTAATATAATAAACGTCACGTGCGTGTTTACAGATACGTGCATGTGCAGTGAACCACCCACAACTGATCATTGCATGTACACCTCATTGTGTTAGCATTGTGGTTAAAGTACTAGTACTATTTGTCTCATACATTGCTGTATGCAAGATTTGTTCTCCGCATTTGACCAATCTCTTGGAGCGGTGAGCCACAGCTGTGCCGCGCAAATCATTTGTAGTTGATCTAACCCCCCAATCAACCCTTGATGCCAAGGAGTGTCAAGCAGGGAGGCACTGGGTCCCATTTTTACTGTCTTTGGTATGACCCGGCCAGGGATCGAACCCCAACCTTCCAGTTTCAGGGCGGACACTCTAACCACAAGGCTACTGAGCTGGTTAATCTGGTTCTTTACAGTTTATGACAGATGCAATCTGTTCCTGTGTTGAAAGTTTCCTAAAGCATACACTTTACAGTACACTCCAGCACCACAGCAGTGTCACTTGACAAAAAAGAACAGAATAAAAGGTGGGCTAGGAGGAAGGATGAGTGAACTGCCTCCACGGCATTGCAGTCACTGTGCCTGCTTGTAATATCCACAATCCATACAAGTTCAGGTCCCTGTTTTATTTTTGTCAGTTGGGTCTGGATTGGTTCAAATCCTATTACCTGTCTGTTTGTCACGTGTAATACCTGAGAGAGAGCGGAGAGCAGAGAAACGCAGCATGTGTAGAGCCTGCAATGCAATGAGCCCTTCAAACGATGGACTAAGCTTATAGTACACATAAGTGACCAGATTTGACTGAGAGACTGCCATCGCGCAAATTCCAGCTTTTCACCAGAGGAGAAAAACGTATTATTATTATTATTATTTTTAATGGGTTTATAGCACAGGCAGACTCTTCCCATACTAGAGCATGTCTGAAATAAGTGTCAGAGCTGAAATCGATATGTAAATATGAAATAAATGCTTAAACATGTAGCTAGGTGTAATGTTGGAGACCACAGAAGTGAACCTTTCAAGCCTGTTTTCTCAACTCGTTGTTTTCTGCAAGACATTACTCTATAAGCCATATCTCCAAAACTGGTGGACCAAACTGAACAACCAATTATGTCAATTTGAAGCTATGATTCCCTGCTTTCATATGACATGAAGAAACGAAAATTCTAAAAAATCCAATGGCAGTCCCTCAGTCAAATTTAGTATCTAAAGAGCATCTGTATGTGACCACCAAAAGACCCGCAGCACTAACCAGTAAGACTTACACCCCAGAATCCGTATTCTGTGGAAAACATTTTGCAGAAAATATCTCAGCAAATATATTTAATGTAGACTAAAGCGAAAACAGAAGCCAGTAGTAGAACCCTGAGGGACTTCGCTCAACAACATATGGGGTTTAAGTTGCTAATTTACATGTCTACACACAGTCGTTTGATGTTGAATCATTTACAATCGCATCCTGACTCCATCAGTGCAAGGTTTGTTAGCAATTCTACTACTACTTGAACTACTGTTCAAGTTAGGAGAAAACTAAGACATTTCCATCTCCCCGTCATGCCTGAATTACAATATTATGCTTGCAAGGGAGCATGCAAGTGCACACACACTCCACTGTGGTGCCCCCGCCCCCGCATACCTTGTTTTATAGAGGAAAAGTAACATTCACTTGCTGCAAATCTCTCTTTTTTATCATTTTCAGTTTTTCTCCTGCCTGGTAATGTTAATTCAGTTGACATTTTTACATTCCTTGTACAAGCCCCCTCTTGTGCCTATATGTGTGCATGTGTGCACATGAGTTAGATTGTATTCAGCTCCCATAATACCAGACCCTCGACCAATCTGTCTATGAATACATAAAACGTGAAGATGAAAAAAAAGGAAATAAATAATACAGTGTTTGTTCTGTTCAGCTTTCTTACAGTATATTTTAATTTGATAATTTATTTCAAGCATGTGTTAATAACTTTGTGATACCACAGTGCACAATTGAATCTAGCCTCTGATACAGTTACACGTTTTAACCCCTTATGGGCTGAATGTCAGACTAGTCTGTCTAGCATTGCCCTACATTATGGGCCCCTAGACTTTCCTGGAGTTTAACCCTTAGAAGATGAAAGACGCCAATTGGCGTCTTCATCAGAATTCCGTAAATGATCAATGACGCCAATTGGCGTCTTCACAGTTTTTGATGAATCTAAACATATTAATATGCTCCGAAGCGCTGTTTAAATTCCTGAGCTTATATTCCAACTACATTACCCAGAAAACCCGTGTCACGTGACACACGTGTACGTGTTGCCATTGGAAGCTGGTCCCACCCCCTGTAAACAGTGGGGGCAGAGGGAGTCTTCATAGTTTTCATTGTTTTGCCTGTTTGCCGTCTCGCCCGAGCGATTTTCTAGCAGAAAAAGTTGAAAGCAGTACTATTTATTTGAGCGAGTTTTGTGGTAGTAGTTGATGGATAATTTTGAGTTATTAGATCTGTAGATCTGTTATTTTTGGTGGATGGTAGTTTCCATGTTCTCAATAACTATGTATTTTTCATGCCCTGTATCCCACTGAGTTTACATATCATTTCTGCCCCAGCGTAAAACAGATAGTATTAAATCTCACTCTCCCCCAGTCAACGAGTAAGATAAAAGATTGTTTTCTCCTGTTTGACGTCTTGCATTATCTGCCCCTCTGGTGAAAAACATGTTATTCGGCCTTGGTACGGTGCCAGAGCAGACATGTTGTCTCCTAGTTACGTTAGCTGGTTGTCAGTAACTTGGGCTGTGAACTACATTTACTTAAAGAACTACAATTCCCTTCGGTCACTCTTCTGGGATTTTACCGGAAGTATAATTTGCCACGTATCCCAAGTAGGCCTCCCGGCAATAGGTGTCGCCATAATTCACTTTTTGATTACCCTCTGAACTCCTAATGCATTACTTCCCCATGTGAAAAGGATGTTATGACTTATGTAGTATAAAATGTTGTCACTGATGATGTGTCAGTGAGAGATCGTTTTAACGCTGTACGGACCTGCCATTTCTCTCCCGAGGTAATTTGTAATATATATCAAATGGAAAATCCATAGCTCTGGTGTGACTTGTCTTCTTCCGTGTCTGGTGTCAAACTCATTCTAAGGTATTCTGGTATACTTGGATACTTCTACTCTGCCTATTCTTTCCTTTTGGTATTATAGTTTTCCTCTAAAGTATTTATCCTTAAAAGGTATTAATACAGTTTTATAAGTTTAACATTATAACAGTAAAGATAAAGTTAATATTCACTGGTTTAAAAGGTTTACAGTCCTTAATTCTGACTTCTTGAGTATTTGTACTCCATTACATTCTTACAAATTCTCCTCAACGGGACTCCTCCAGAGTCCAGATGATTGATTGGTCTTCGATCATTCCCTTATCCTAAATTTATATGCATCAATTGGTCCTTTCGATAGCCGGCCTTTAAGGAGTATTAGACTAATTTAAAGATTAGCGGCTCCGACAAAGGCATGTCCCAGCGCCAGATTTTTTACTGAGTATTTCTACTCTTACTTTCAAAAGTATTTTTACATTTCCGGAGTTTCTTGCTCTGCTATTATAAATATTATACAGTCCTTTCTCATCAGCATTATTATTAAATGTTAGACCATATAGTTTTCCCTTTCCTCTCCCTTTTCTCTCTGTTTGACACACACACGGAGGGGAGCATGGACTTTTCATTTGATCGTTGTTTACCATTACATCGGAATGGTATGTCACCGGGATTCGGACGGACAGCGATTTTTATTTTGGGGTCCGTGAACGGCGAACATCAGTGAATTTCACGGTTCACGGCGTTCGACCTCCGCGAACCCCTCCATGGACCTCTGACGGCATCTACCCTCCTGCCTGAGCCGTCTCTGGTCTCCGCTGCTATGGGTCGACTCTCCCGACTCTGCCTGCCTATCTGCTTCTTCATCTGCTCTAAGTTAAGTAATTTATGGTTTCTTTAGCCTTCATAGATTAAGTTGTCATTATCATTCACCCCACCTCGAGCAGCGAGGCATTTATTTTTAGTTGCTTAACAACCCTACACAAAGTATCGGAGTTCTTTCTGTCCCATGTAGTTTTTTTTTTCCTTTATTACCCCAGTTTGTAATTTGCTTCATGCTACTGTTAGAACTGTTTTATATTGATAACATTGTGTTTGCGCAACGACTACTATTGACGCTAGTCGACGCTCCAAAATGATTCTACCCCAATCCCCAACATTTTTAAAATTGTCTCAGCCATGTTATAATTAGGTTCATGTTCACATGTTTATAGGTCGTATACTATCTATCTCTCTATCTCTTCATTTTATTTATTTATTTTTATTCAAACTATTATTTCTGGACGGCCATCCAAATCTCATTTCATTCTATCCCCCGGGTTTCCTAACTTTGTGACACAGTACTAGTTGGTGTCATTAACACTTTCTTCCCTGTTGATTTCCTTGGCCAGGAACAAAATAGGGCATTTTATCTTTTATTTTACGACCGTTGACTTTCATCATGTTATAATTAGGTTCACATTCATTTATTTAATAATTTATATCATCCCGATATTGTGATATCATTGACCGCTGAGACGTTATAATTATTTCCCAGATAGACTTTTAGAACACAGTTACAACTATTTCTCTGGAGTGTGCTATTTATTGTGCTTGTGTCTGTTTATGCCTGCTTTCCCTTATCTCTTGTGAAGAGAGCAGTGGCCTTGCCACTGTCTGGAATGTCTCTCTGTCTGCGTTCGTGCGTATGTGCGTGCGTGCGTTCGTGCGGGTGTGCGTGCATGTGTTTGTGTGTATGTGCATGTGTGCACAACCCGATTCTCTCTGTGTCCGCGTGCCTGTGTGTGCATGAATCTAGAAGTTTATTTGAATAGATAACTCATACTTTGCATGACTTTTAGTAACGGAGCAAAGCCACATTTTTCAAAATTCAGACTTTTAGTAAGGGAGGCAAAACAAAATTTAGATTTTTGTTATTTTTACAGTTTTTACTGCATTTCAAAACTTTATTATTGCCTTACATTATGTTTCATGTCATAGTAGCATCAGTACACATTTCCGTTTATCCTATTTTTGTCAGATAACCCCCATCTCGCTCCATGTGTGTTTCTGTGTTTGCATGTGTGTATATGTGTGTGTGTGTGTGTGGAACAATTCCTTTTAAATTCACCTCATCATAACTTCCTATTCCACAAATAGGTCAGTTTAATATTTCCCATTTCATTATTTTAAGAGTGTGACAAACGTTTACATTGCTGGGATAGCCTCCATTCTACCTGAACATTTCGTATTTTATTTTTGCTCATTCCCCATTTGGTTATTGTGTGATTATTGATAATTAGGAATACGCGACGACATCTGTCAGCCTCCGTTTCCGCCATTTATCATCATTTCTTACATTTTATTTTTTAGATAGGACCCCCTTGACCATTTAATTGCCTTAGTATGACAATTTATTATTGATTTCAACCAATCCCCTTATAGATTCAATTCATTCTTTATTTTGTATTATTTAATTTCATTTATTTTTGAGTGGTGTGGACCTCTCCTACAACTGGCTTTGTTAGTCTGTCTGTGCAGAAAAAATGAGCATGGTTGCTACGGTCACCCAGTTCACCCGGGTGTGATTTCATTACATCAGACATTACGTCAGACCACAGCTGATCGGGCTATGTAGGACCTCACACCACTCAGTTCACACGGGTGTGATTTTTCAATTGCATTCTGGTTTCCACCATTCATCATTATTTAATAACTACTACTCCCACAATCCTTTTTGGATAGGGCCCCTTGTCCATTTAATACATTAGTTATGCCATTTTTACTGATTTCAACCATTGATTTCAACCCTCATTGATTTAACTCATTAATTACTTGGCCATCCATTAACTATAGGTTACATCCGAACTCCGGTACTATTAATTAAGTATTCCTTTATTATATTTTAATTATCTTTTAGGTTAAATCCCAGTATTAATTTTAATTGTAATTTTAATTTATTTATTTTTTGATTTTTGATTTTAAGTTTTGAATTTTGAATTTTAGATTTTAAATTTTGGATTTTAAGTTTAACGTTTTAGATTTTGCATTTTGAATTTTGAATTTTACATTTTACATTTTGAATTTTAGATTTTAAGTTTTAAGTTTTAAGTTTTAGATTTTAAATTTTAAATTTTAGATTTTAGATTTTAAATTTTAAATTTTGAATTTTAAATTTTAAATTTTAAATTTTAAATTTTAGATTTTAGATTTTAGATTTTAAATTTTGAATTTTGAATTTTAAATTTTAAATTTTAAATTTTAAATTTTAAATTTTGGATTTTAGATTTTAGATTTTGAATTTTCATTTTATGGTTTGGATTTTTAATTTAAATTTTGATTTTGATTTTGAATTTAAATCAGTTTTAAGTTTTAAGTTTTAAGTTTAATTTTATTGTTTTTATTTATGTTGACAATTCAGGTGCTATAGGGCGGGTCCATAGGAGAAGTTGCTGTTGGCCCTATAGTATTAACACCAAATTATCACCTAGAAAAAAAAAGGAGATGTCACAGTTAGAGTCTTGATATCCCACTAAATTAGTTAAATTCCCTATTATTATAATACTTATTTTATTTTTATTTGTACTCTACTCTATTCTTCTCTGCCTGGAACGAGTAACTATAGGCTCCTACAGGTAGAACTTGTGATCTCACAATTTCTTTTTTGGCGTCTTATACGTGACATTAGCTACGTCATTAATAGCGTATTTGATAAGTACATTAGCATACATGTGTTTTTTTAGGAGTGATGACCTACATTTTGTTTATTTCTGTCCGTGTTTGCAATGCCATGCCATATTATGCATGATAGTCTTAAAGTCCAGTGCAAATACAGGGCAAAATAGACTTGTGCGTTTATTCTGTCATCATCAAGCTGTGTTTCCTGTGTTAACGGATTAATCACTGCAACATTATTATAGAAAACAATTAAATAGAAGAATTAAATAGAAAAAAAAAAGAATACTTTGTTTTCTTTTTGAGATATCTTTCTCTCTCTACCTGTCTCTACGTAACCTCCCTCCATATAAATGTGAAATGCATGCGCTAGAGAACTCTGTCTCTCTGCGTATCCTCCCTCCATTTTACAACTGTGTAAATGCGTACGTAGAACGCTGGGTCTCTCTCTCTCTCTCTCCTTGACTTATCTCTAAGTACTCTCCCTCCATATAAATGTGTAAATGCGTGCTGTGAGAACGTCTGTCTCTCTAAGTACCCTCCCTCCATATAAATGTGTAAATACGTACTGTAAGAACGGTCAGGAGAAGTACAAATATTAATATTTTATTATTATTTTTATTTTCATTTTTTTAAACCATACCCTGTCTACCTACACGCCCTCCCTTCACCATTAAGCTGTGTACATGCGCGGTTGGTAGAACAGTCATTTTCATTTAAAAACATACCCTGTTGATGTTTACCCTGTTGATGAATTGTTTATAATTATTATTGTTTCATTTCATTCACCAGTTTGTTTTTTGTCTTTCTGTTTTATCTCTTAGATACGGATCTCTGGTGGTTTCGTGGTCAGGAACAAACCCGAGTCAGGACAGAGGAATCTAGAGACCCACAAAAGCGATGGAGTGAATGGACATGTTGGTTGTGGACCTCGAGATTCCTTGCCTTTGTTTATAAGGTTTGACCCTAGATCCCGAGCCACTCAGAACCGTCTGAATCAGTATCATTAGACCCCGACCCACTGAGAACCGTCTGAATCATTAGTATTAGGCCCAAACCCCCAGAACAGTGACTGCCCTTTTATCATTATGATTAGGCCTTAATTTGCCCATAGATTTCCCATCGGGAACACATTATAATTCCACTCATTCACCATACACATTATTGTTTTATGTTTTTCTAACATGTTTTTCTTTGCTAAAACGCTGTATTTTGCTAAAACGCTGTTACCCCTCCCTACCTAATATTAGGATTAATTTGATCATCCCTTCTCCCCTCAATTAATTAATATTAGATTATTTTAATTATTTTAATTTGATTTATTTGTCATTTTTACTTATTTTATTTTGACTGACAAACAGACCATGTTCGTTATTATTTCCATACATTTATTCATTTATTTTTAGACTTGACTACCGGTACATAGACTACTATTCCCTCTGCATTTGACAGTATGAGACTGATAGCTACCTGACACTGACTGATTGCTCGCTTATCCTGACGTGTAGACAGGTGACAATTTGACTTAATTGACTATTTTCTTTTATTTTTATTAAAACTATTTTCCATTTGTTATAAAAAAAGGATCTCCATCTTCCCCAGTATATAGATTATTTTAACTGAATTATCCCATCTTTGGACAATCTAAATTCCATTCCATTATGATTCATTATCCCTCTCATTATATTTTTATTATTTTAGATTTGATTCATATTTTACCTCTGAATTTGGAATATCCCTCCATTGTAAACATTTAACCTTTCTTATCCCCGAACCACCCCTTGACCTTACATTGAGATATTTAGAATAGGGACACCTTCCCCTTCCATTTCATTTTATTATTTTGTTTTCATCACCATGAGTTTGGCTTGACTAGGCATATATCCTCCCCTGAATAGACTTGATTCTATATTTGACCTTTATGGTACTAATGGACTCACCCGGAAGCGGCTACGATCGGCGCAGGAGCGCGACAAAGATAACATCATCAACTACCCCGTCCCCCCTCTCCAAGCTCTGCTTGGTATAAGAACTGTTAGGTGCATCTCCGACGTTTTCTCCCGTTTGCGACAGAGATCGAGTGTATCTGTCAATGAGAACGTATAGGCTGATATGTCACCTGTGGGTCACCTGTTATGTCACCCATCCTGGGGGCGGGGCGAAGATTCGGCTCCGACTACGAGCGAAGAAGAACTATCGCAGTATCTGCGCTGCTAAAAAGAACTTTGTTGTCAAACTCTGACACTAAACGTCGGCGTAGGAACGCTGCAACATTGCTGGGTTCCTCGGGAACCCCGAAGATCGAAGACCTCGAGAGAGAAAAGTCATTCTGTCTCTCTGCCACGGTACCATCTAAATAATGAGTGATTTCTTGCCTGGTCGTAAGTCAAACTATTTTTTATTTTTCATTGTTCCTGTTACCCTTTTATTCCCATCCTGATCCTTAGTATAGAGTGAATTTTATTTCTCATCTCCCAATTGACCCTTATATTATTTTAATTTAATTCCCTGAAGATTGATTATTGATTATTGATCACATGACACTTCACCCACAAAAAGCGATGGAGTTGATGGATAATTTTGAGTTATTAGATCTGTAGATCTGTTATTTTTGGTGGATGGTAGTTTCCATGTTCTCAATAACTATGTATTTTTCATGCCCTGTATCCCACTGAGTTTACATATCATTTCTGCCCCAGCGTAAAACAGATAGTATTAAATCTCACTCTCCCCCAGTCAACGAGTAAGATAAAAGATTGTTTTCTCCTGTTTGACGTCTTGCATTATCTGCCCCTCTGGTGAAAAACATGTTATTCGGCCTTGGTACGGTGCCAGAGCAGACATGTTGTCTCCTAGTTACGTTAGCTGGTTGTCAGTAACTTGGGCTGTGAACTACATTTACTTAAAGAACTACAATTCCCTTCGGTCACTCTTCTGGGATTTTACCGGAAGTATAATTTGCCACGTATCCCAAGTAGGCCTCCCGGCAATAGGTGTCGCCATAATTCACTTTTTGATTACCCTCTGAACTCCTAATGCATTACTTCCCCATGTGAAAAGGATGTTATGACTTATGTAGTATAAAATGTTGTCACTGATGATGTGTCAGTGAGAGATCGTTTTAACGCTGTACGGACCTGCCATTTCTCTCCCGAGGTAATTTGTAATATATATCAAATGGAAAATCCATAGCTCTGGTGTGACTTGTCTTCTTCCGTGTCTGGTGTCAAACTCATTCTAAGGTATTCTGGTATACTTGGATACTTCTACTCTGCCTATTCTTTCCTTTTGGTATTATAGTTTTCCTCTAAAGTATTTATCCTTAAAAGGTATTAATACAGTTTTATAAGTTTAACATTATAACAGTAAAGATAAAGTTAATATTCACTGGTTTAAAAGGTTTACAGTCCTTAATTCTGACTTCTTGAGTATTTGTACTCCATTACATTCTTACAAATTCTCCTCAACGGGACTCCTCCAGAGTCCAGATGATTGATTGGTCTTCGATCATTCCCTTATCCTAAATTTATATGCATCAGTAGTATTGATCCATACGCGTCCCAGTCGCCTTCTCCAGGCGGAGTAGCCCTGGTCCAGTGCTTACAGCGAGACTCCCTCCTTTTTTCATTGTCTCCCCATCGTCGTCCGATGAGCTATACCGGGAAACCATTGAAGAAGACGATCAACCCGGAATGTTTTGAGGTAATCTTATTGTAGAAAATGCCCTTCTATAGTGATCAGAAATCATAAGATGATCGCTACAAATAGATGCTTGGATAATTACTACTACTAGTCAGATCATGACGCCAGAATGACTCACCACGATGGCCCCCAGCCATTAGCCAGCACCGAATGGTGTTGGTCGGTGCATTGGTGCTGGCTAAGGGCTGGAGGGGGGGGTTGGTGTCGATCGATCGGTTGGTTGGTGCAGTACAAATGTATCGTAGCAGGCATGCACGCATGGCAGTACAAGTATTTTATATTGTAGCGTGCCTTATAGGCGATCTGATCTTTAGAGTAATGTTCGCTCCTTTTATTTACTGTCTACAAAGACGGAGAACAAACATGCATCGTTTACTGAAGCAACGCGTGGTTATGATGACGTTGCTACAAGGATCGGAGGGGGGACGGGGAGTGAAGCTAACAGTAGCGTATTATATAAGATCTGTATGACGTTTCATTGACGTCTGAGCTTGCATGATAATTGCATTCATTGTATATTGTATACAATCATGATTGTACATTGTTTAGTGTGTCTCCGTGTGATGATGATGATGACGATGATGTCAGATAGCCTACGTCCCCCCCCCCCCCAACTGGCTATTGGCCGGGCTGACTACAGCTAAATGTTTATTTTTATATATTTAGAACTGGCATCGGAGGAGGAGGATGATGATGATGATGATGATGAAGACGAAGAGTCAAGACTGCGATGGAGTTCTCCGACACTGAACCGGATGCATTCATTCATTTCAGTTGTTGTTTTTTTTTAAATTTAGCCTACACACACACACACCGTCAAGAACAACTGGAATGCAGTGGTTTGGGGACACTGGGGAGTTTGGGGACAACTGTTTTGTATGTAGGCCTATTTATTTTCTGTAATATTTATTATAATTGTATTATGTTAGTAGTCATAAAAAATAAAAGACAAGCTTTTACAATGAGTTAGACCTGTCATGGCTATTTTGTTCACTAGTCTGAGGTTTATGGTTTGACTAAGCGAGTTTCAACTGTGATTTACTCTGTAACGGTAGATGGTAAGAACCCAATTTTTTTGTTATAATACAGTATACATTCAAGTCTATATTTTGATACATATCATGGGCACAAAGTCATATCAAAACAATGTCCTTGGATGAGTTTTTTATCAAAACTGTTTCTTCACAACAGGTTTTTGAGATACATGCATGAATAGACACGGTACTGGTAAGACTATGTAAACATGGTATATATCAAAATGTGCGTTAGAATGTCTAATTTTACCCCAAAAAAGAATTGAGTTTATATGATGTTCCATTTCAGAGCTAGGGGGACTTTTAGCTGGATAGGTCAGATTGATCATGACTGACCATGCTATTTATAGATGGCAAAATATCTACAGTGGTACATGTGAGAAACTTTTTATTTTATTTTAATTGAACTAGACAACTCACCCTTTAAAATGAGATATTGCATGGCTATGTACGCCCAGCAGAAAAAAAGTTATTTAGAAAATAAAACTTCAACCGGTCATAACTTTTTTTGTTGTCCTAGAAACACTACCCAGTGTAAATGCAGGCTCTTTTAAATGGCTTCCAACACCACAACTAAACATTTTATCAACTCAGTTCATTTTTTTCCTGGAAGCAGACAAGCCAAGCTTTCTCTGAAGGTCTTTCGTTGTCACACATTCACAACAGAGAATTTTCAATAAATCATTCAAAAACGCCATTCTGCCATAGAGAAGTCTAAAAACTATATAGAAATCCATGAAACTCTCAAAGAGTTAAGTATGGATCTTAGAGGTGTTGCTTTGCACATATTTTATGTCTGTTGTCTTTGCATTTGTGCGTTTTATGTAGGCCATATATTATGCGTACTTTTATGTTTATTTGAGCTGCCTCGTTCTATTCATGAATACCTTCACTCTCTGCTTTCTATTGCCTGTGAAGCACTTTGGAAACCTTGTTTTGAAAAGTGCTTAATGCATTATTTTTTATTACACTCTGTCTACCTTTGTCAGTGTATCTAATTCATGTATCCCTCTCCTTTCACCAGCCTCTGCTCATATCATCACATCTCGGTGCATCTTGTTGTTCTCTCTCTCTAGGATTAGCTATTTTATCTCTGTTCTATTCTATAGTATAGGCACTTTCACACTTCCATTTTCAACACACGGTAAGCACACAAAGTAAGCACGCAAGCGGTTCCACTCTACAGTATCGCAGCTATCGCTTCACCCCGGGGTGAACCTTTCAACCTGGGGTGAATTCAACTGCATTGGATTTCTCGGCCCGGGGTGAAAGCTTCCCCCGGGACTAAGAATGTAGTGTCAAAACAATAGGGTTGAGCTACTGTAGTCCTGAGTTGACAGCTTGCAACAGCTTGAACCTTAAAAATAATGTATCACACAAAATACAACCAGTCTTTTCCTCAGAAGTGCCTGACAGCGCCAAGCCCTGCTTGACGGTTTCCGGCGATTTTCACAAGCTACTGATTAGCGCTGTCACTGGGGGAGTGAGCAAGCGAAAGGCAGCAGTGGAGACAGAGTATAGGAAAGGTGAGGTGTAAAAGAAATGTCCCTTATTGGACTGATAAGGGACACACTTTGTTACTCATTTCTGGGAACCAATCAATGACACAGATCTTACAAGTTCAAAGTACACTATAATTCACGTTGTAACCATTCCAAGTCGAGTAGTTATGCCTTGAAAGAACCAGCGCATGCACAGAAATGTAAGTGCAACCCAATACCACAGTGATGGTCCAGTGAGTATTTATGGCAGGTACTGGCTGGAGGCTCTGCCAACAGCAACTACAACCTGAATCACAAACATTCCACTGAGAATGAATGCTGTTGATAAGAACATTAGTTATGATGTAATGTCTGTAACTGTACAACACATACAGTTGGTAATCATTACAATAAAAATCTGGAACTGGTACAGTAGGCCTGCCATGTACTATGGAGCACTAATGAAGGCTAATGCACAGAGTGTAAGTCCTTTCTTTTTTGTCTCCACCAGGCCGAAGGCATGGGGAGAGAGTATGTTTTGCACTCCGTCCGTGTGTGTGTGTCTTTCCTTCCGTCCGTCCGTCCGTCCGTCCGTCCTAACCCAAATATTCCTCAACGGCCTGTTATAGCGCCACCATGAGGCAGATTTAGGCAAAACACATTTCTGTAGATTACCCGTACACATTTTATCCATACATCACACAATTCGGTATACACTATCTACATAATCATGTGATCAACACGGATTTGCACCATTTCCCATCTTCCATCCTGATTGGCTAATATTGGCTTCCAAAGCTCACATGAACAAAATGAACAAAATGCCACAAATCACAAAAACAGTGTGCAATTTCCGTGAAATTATACACGCACATTTCCACTAGGCCGAGGACGACATGCCACTCATTATTTTCCAAATCAGCCTCATGGTGGAGCTATAACAGGCCAATTCCTGTTTTTAGCTATAACTGCATCAATCTGTATACAACTTATGTATGCGCACTCCCTAGAGGCCATGGAAAAACATTTTCCCTGCATCCCTCCACATCTGCCGGTTATAGCGCCACCATGAGGCCGATTTCTGCTAAACACATTGCTTATGTTAGTCGCACAGATTTCATCCAAATCTCACGCAAATCGGTACACACGATCTCTAGTCATGTGATCAAGACGAGTCTGTTGGATTTCTCAGATTCTACACTGCCTTCCAAAGTTTTCAGGAGTCGCCTGTTTCGTTCAAAATGCTGCACATGTCCTGCTCATCCAGAATTCTATCCTCAGAGATGCTATGAGTGATCTGGCTCTGCATTTCCTCAACAAAATGAAGAAAATTGTTGCAAAAAACAAACATGTTTATATTACTCCTAAACATTTTGCCAAACATCACACACAGTCCTATCCTCCTGGTGGAGACCTGTGCCCAGAAGGGCACTTTTTCTAGTTTTTATCTGTTATCCTATGTTTTTTCAAAGATTGTTTCCAAGGCACTTTGCTTGAATTGTTCCTCAAGGAAGAATCATGCCCTTTTATGAGCAAAATGAACAGCCATTTTTTAACAGGACATACAGTAGCATGCGTTGCTAGACATAATTTGGTCTGTCTTTCTATACCTGTAAATACTTTACATGATCACACCAAAGGCAGAGGAAATCATTCAAGATGCCAACCTGCTCATCTGGTGGGGAAACGGCACCGGGAAATGGGCTGGCTAACAGTAAGAATGAGTTTTTCTTCCATTTATGGAATGGAACAGAAATTGTGCTTGGGAGAGTAAGGGGAGTGGAAATGGTGAAACATTACATATGTTTGGGGATACTTCACCGCGTCACTGGAGCGCTGACAAAAGTTGAGTCCAAATCAACTTTGAATTGTCGCGTGGTAGACGACATTAAGTGTGCTCCAATGAAGAGAAGAGCACTGGCCCATTGTCAAAGTAGCATTCACTCACAAGTTACAACTACTTTGATTCGCTGTGCGTCATGTGACCGAGATCTATGTAGGTCTACGAAGAAAAAAGTACCAAGTTAGTAGCCCCCAACATAGATATTATAAGAAATAGATGCCTCACTGGCCGTTGCAGTTCATTGGAGCGACGTGTATCCCAATGAAGGCGGAAGTGCAGTGCTGAAGGCTTTTTTTTTTTTTTTAAACAAATCTTTATAACAGTCATGACAATATACATTACAATACAAAACAAGACAAACAAACGAACACAAACAACAAAGTTATTAACAATACAACATCAGAGCCAGGGGGGATTAGATTACTAACAGAAAACATTAAAGAGTGAACACAAAGCAACAGTTCTCCGCAGCTTTCTTATTTAGAAGTGCTGAAGGCATTTGCTGAAGGCGACCGCGTCGCTGCCCAAGTGATGTCACTCATGTGACTCCTCCATGTCTCTCGCTGTCACTCAAGTGACTACTGGCCAATCACAGCGAGTCTTTTCCGGGACTTATGTTACGCACGTGGAAGCTTGACAAGCTTCCGCTTTGCTTCCGCTAATGCTTTGCAAGGAATGTCGGGAAAATTGTGCCTTCAATGGTGACACGCGCCTCAGAGCCGGAAAGGGCGTCTACGTATATATGTCTGTGGCCCCCAACACCACACATCCCGCTTTCTGTCACTCCACCGGTCATTTTTCTTTCTCCAACTTAGTCCCCCCCGATGCCAAACACACCTTTGTCTCCTCATCTCATCCCAACCGCTCTCTCTCCCTAGTCCCTCCCCCTATATCTCTTGTTCTCTGCCTCTCTCTTCTGCCTTTGTCAGCAGTCTAGGTGCATGTCTGCAGCACTCTCTTCTCTCTCTTTTCTTCTCCTTATAAGGCTGCTTCCATACTCTTTTTCCATTCCTTTCGACCACGTATAGTCCTCCATGCCTCGGCCCCTCCCTTATGTGTTTTCAGTTTTTCACCCAGTGTGCTCTCAACCTGCCAGGAGAGAGGCAGAGGAGCTCTCATCTATCTTCTGGACAGACTTTGACGTGGCTGGATGTTAAATTAAAAACATATAGCCCTCCCCCCCATTCCCACCCCACCCTAACCCCCCAAACGAAAAATAAGGGAGAAGTGGGTTCTATGCAGCTAAAGTGTCCCAGACAAGGCTTATGAAATGAACACCATCCATCAAAGCAGGAGAAACACTACACATGGTTGTTCTGGAGCCAGAGTGTGCTCTGACGTGGGCCATCTCCATAGACAATTATAGTAGGATGACAGGGTGTGCTCTGACGTGGGCCATCTCCATAGACAATTATAGTAGGATGACAGGGAAGTTTGTTTTCTGTGCAAAACACACGCACGCCGCACACACTCACACCGTGTGTCACTCACACACACACACAGCAGCAGCAGCATCCACACACAGCAGCATCAAGATGCACGCATACATAAACATACAAAAACATTAACAATCCAATGAGCATACAGTCGCATTTTCACGGAAGCACACACACACACACACACACACACACACACACACACACACACACACACACACACACACACACACACACACACACACACACACACACACACACACACACACACACACACACACACACACACACTGACTTGTTTGATGTATGGTATTCAGATTGTGTGAGGGACAAGCCACATCTCAGTGTCTGTCCCTGGAGATAAACCATCTGAGAAGTGATGACACACAGAGACTCCCACAACAGCACTGACAGCGTGTGTGTGTGTGTGTGTGTGTGTGTGTGTGTGTGTGTGTGTGTGTGTGTGTGTGTGTGTGTGTGTGTGTGTGTGTGTGTGTGTGTGTGTGTGTGTGTGTGTGTGTGTGTGCGTGTGTGTGCGCGTGCGTGCGTGCGTGCGTGCGTGCGTGCGTGCGTGCGTACGTGCGTGTTGGAGAGTTAGTATTTCAGCCAGTCTTTAGGGCCATATATCAAAGTAAAGTGATAAATGGACTGGGCGGCTGTGCAGTCACTTCAAATTGAGAGCAGCGCTTAGCTGCAGTATCATTGCTACCAAAGTCACTCAAACAATGTGAAAATGGTATATACTATGTTCTGATGAACATTTTTAAAGAGCAGCTTAACCTTTAACCTGCTTCTTTTTTTAAGTAAATTATATAGAGCCACTTCACCCAATGATATATGCTTTAACTTGATTTTGGTCCCAATCCAAAATTGTTTCAGCTTAGAATGTTTTTGTGAAGGCATTTTTTTTAATGCAAAATGCTCAGTTGCTCTTTAAAGATAACTTTGGGGGTATACAGAGGAGTTTGCCTCATTTGATGTGTGTGTGTGTGTGTGTGTGTGTGTGTGTGTGTGTGTGTGTGTGTGTGTGTGTGTGTGTGTGTGTGTGTGTGTGTGTGTGTGTGTGTGTGTGTGTGTGTGTGTGTGTGTGTGCGCGTGCATGTGTGTGTGTGTGCAGTATGTCTTTGTACTTCTGCTGCTATCTTCTTAGAAACCTAATGTCCTCACAAGGTTGAGAAGATGAGGGGAATAATGGAAACTCATAACATTTTGCTCATCCTTGTAGTTAAAAAAATATATTTAGGCTTAGAATTACTGTTTATTTATGCTGTAAAGGTTAAGACCATCTATGCCGAGGCAAATTCAAGTTATTCTGGTGGCTTTTGGTGATCCAACACGTTACTATAAGACCATGCTGGTTGTTCTTTTAATTTGGCATGCGTCTGTATAATGTACTGTATAATATACAGCATAAGCCTTTCATGCAGAAGGTTGTGGGTTTGAATCCTGCCTGGGGTCGACGTCAGCAAGGGCATGTGGTCGCAATGGCTTCCTAACGCCACTTCAAATGGGTTCTGATCTGAGCCAAGTCTCCTGAGGAGTCTCCGCACGTAAAAACATAACACTGTAATTGTACCACAAACCACTGAGAAAATGATTTCACATATAATCAAATTATCATACAGCGATTTGTACAGAAATGCATGCCTCATTGCCTCCCGATCTAAACCTCAAGCATGAGCAGTGTAGATTCTTTCGTACGCCACGTTGTCCATTCGATAATAATCAGGTTACAGCACAGACAGCTGGCAGAGAGCTCTGGTGAAATAGAGTCCTTTCTGATCTGTGTGTCACAGTGACGGCCCCTGTTGAGCGATAAGGGTTCACTGTGACGTGCCCTTAGACCCTTGCCAGCCCACAGAGATACAAAGAGACAGGCTGTGATGAGTGACAGCTGGCACATGGAGGGACTCCTCAGTGACAGCTAGTGTCTGTGAAGGAGGACGAGGACGGAGCTCTCCTGTTTGTGAAGATGAAACATTTACAGTAGCCAGTTAACGCTCACATCAGAGCGTCAGTCACTGTTCCAAAATCCACGAGGCAGTCTGGTGCTTAGTGTGGGTGGCAGGCAGTCTGGTGCTTAGTGTGGGTGGCCAGCTTGTGTCTGGTGCTTAGTGTGGGTGGCCAGCTTGTGTCAGAAAGGTCTTGCAGTAGTCAAGTGATTAGATATATCGAACAGATGGGGCGTAATTATTGAAAAGTGATTAAGGACAGATATATATATGTGTGAGGCCTCATTCACACGTATCAAACACTGATCAATCAAATGTTTGGTAATTCTTTTGTTTTTTTAGGCCACCACAATGCTTTTCCAATGGGAGTCATATGGTTTGACCAAACAGTTTTGTTTGATGGGGGCGAGGGGCAGAACACCACCAGCAATCAGCATTCAAATGTTTGGTCAAACCATGTGACTCCCATTGGAAAAGCATTATGGTGTCCTAAAAAAACAAAAAAATGACTAAACATTTGTTTGATTGTGTTTGATACGTGTGAATGAGGCCTGACATAGACATATAATTAGCCAATTGTGAGAGTAGAAAGCTCTCAATTTACCAGTGTGATAAGGTCATGCTTATATGTATTTGGTCGCAGACTCCCATTTAATAAAAGTGATGTGCCAAGGTCCCCCATACAAGATTTGGGTTGTTAAAATGTTTCAAAAATATAGCAAAATAAATATTTTCAAGATTTTGGGGAGGAAATTAGCCAATCTACAAAGTTCACAGCGTGTCACATCGACATATTGTGAGCTTATAGACTGGCTATTTTCAATAGCCAATTGAGCCATTTTTGGTTTGGTTAAACAGATGTTGATGCTATTATTAACTAAGTTTGCTGGAGACCCCCTGGAATCCCATCAAGGACTCCTGGGGGTCCCCAGACCCCACTTTGAGAACCACTGCTGTAAATGTGTATGTTATGGAACTTGAGGTTCCAAACACGCTGCTCTTACAGTGGACAGTGACACAGTCCAGGATTGGATACACTCTGAAATAAGATGTAAATCAGAGTTCTGTCTCGAGCATCGGTGAGAGACGACCATAAATTATTGAGTTTTTCACCCTCTATTCTAATGGTGCTCTGTCAGCCAAGAAGTTTTAGTTAAACAGTCTGGGGATAGTTGCCATCAATAATGTAATCTTCACTATATTCCATCACTTGCGCTGCTTGCGCACCTGACTCTCTCTTTGTTTCTCTATTTTGCCTTTGTCTGTCGCTCTGTCTCACAACTGCATGTCTCTCTCTGTATCTCTCTCTCTCTCTCTCTCTCTCTCTCTCTCTCCCTCCTTGTCTCAACGATGGTTAACCATAATGTCATACCACTGCCCCTCACTATTGATCTGAAAAGTTCTGTTTGGCCCGCAGTCATCAACCACTGTCGGTTTGGTGGCGCGCGCACACACACACACACACACACACACACACACACACACACACACACACACACACACACACACACACACACACACACACACACACACACACACACACACACACACACACACACCCCCCCCCCCCCCTTCTGCCACAAGGGAGAGAACGATTGCTGCTAGAACAGAGGAGCAGCAGAGCTGAGTGCAGGTTATGCTGCTTGATAGATGATGTAGTGCCTCCCGTTCTGTGTTGAGCTTTGAGGTAATCTTTCTGTGTGTGGGATGAAGTAGTCTCGTAGCCAGACAACTATTCCACAAACAGTAGAATATCCAAAAAAATAAAATAAAATAATGAATAATCTGTACATTGAAACTTTACGCACTACTATAGGATGCCAGGTCAACAATGACCTGTCTACAGTACATAACATGCTATCTAAATTACATTATAGCCTTTGTATACGCCTGCAATGTCGTCTAGCCCATTTTGGGCGAGAACCCCTTTTGGTGTTAGCATTATGTTATGCTTTAGCTATTGAAAAATAGCAGATCTACAAGCTCATAGCGCGGCACCGAGTGCCGCGCTACGAGCTTGTAGGTCTGCTATTTTTGAAAAATCAAAGAACGACTGACATAGAAACATAGCTTTTTCAGAAAACTGTCAGGATTTAGAAGACATTTTTAGAATCTGATCTCAGGTCAAAATGGGCTAGGCTAGAGCTACAGAAAGTGCTACGGACAAAGTGGCGTGTGAAGAGGTGAGTCTTCAGATTATGACGGAGGATTGGGAGTGAGTCATCATTTGTGGACTGGAGTCATCTGAACAGGCTCAATGTCTCCAAAACAAAGGAGATCGTGATTGACTTCCGGAGAGCCCGCCCCACCCCCCAGCCTGTTTCCATCGGGGGGGTGGAGGTCGAAGCGGTTAAGTCATACAAGTTCCTGGGTGTGGAGCTTGACTACAAGCTGGACTGGTCAGTCAACACAAACTGTCTGTATAAGAAGGGTCAGAGTAGGATGTATTTTCTGAGGACACTGGCCTCTTTCAACATCTGTGGGAAGCTCCTGCAGATGTTTTATCAGTCAGTGGTCTCCAGTGTTCTTTTCTATGCTGTGGTGTGTTGGGGAGGGAACACCAGACAAAGGGACTCCTAGAGTACAGACATCTGGGGAACCGGGGAGTCCAGGTCAAAGTGACTCCTAGAGTACAGACATCTGGGGGACGGGGAGTCCAGGTCAAAGTGACTCCTAGAGTACAGACATCTGGGGGACCGGGGAGTCTGGTCAAAGTGACTCCTAGAGTACAGACATCTGGGGGACCGGGGAGTCCAGGTCAAAGTGACTCCTAGAGTACAGACATCTGGGGGACCGGGGAGTCCAGGTCAAAGTGACTCCTAGAGTACAGACATCTGGGGGACTGGGGAGTCTGGTCAAAGTGACTCCTAGAGTACAGACATCTGGGGGACCGGGGAGTCCAGGTCAAAGTGACTCCTAGAGTACAGACATCTGGGGGACCGGGGAGTCCAGGTCAAAGTGACTCCTAGAGTACAGACATCTGGGGGACGGGGAGTCCAGGTCAAAGTGACTCCTAGAGTACAGACATCTGGGGAACCGGGGAGTCCAGGTCAAAGTGACTCCTAGAGTACAGACATCTGGGGGACGGGGAGTCCAGGTCAAAGTGACTCCTAGAGTACAGACATCTGGGGGACGGGGAGTCCAGGTCAAAGTTACTCTTAGAGTACAGACATCTGGGGGAGGCAGGTCAAAGTGACTCCTAGAGTACAGACATCTGGGGGACGGGGAGTCCAGGTCAAAGTGACTCCTAGAGTACAGACATCTGGGGGACCGGGGAGTCTGGTCAAAGTGACTCCTAGAGTACAGACATCTGGGGGACCGGGGAGTCTGGTCAAAGTGACTCCTAGAGTACAGACATCTGGGGGACCGGGGAGTCCGGTCAAAGTAACTCCTAGAGTACAGACATCTGGGGGAGGCCGGTCAAAGTGACTCCTAGAGTACAGACATCTGGGGGAGGCAGGTCAAAGTGACTCCTAGAGTACAGACATCTGGGGGAGGCAGGTCAAAGTGACTCCTAGAGTACAGACATCTGGGGGACGGGGAGTCCAGGTCAAAGTGACTCCTAGAGTACAGACATCTGGGGGAGGCCGGTCAAAGAAGTATAGGGTTTAAGTGGTTAACTCTGAGAGTGTAAAGATAAAATAGTTTAATTAACACTGTTGCTGTGAAGTGAACCCATAGGCAGGCACAGACACAGATACTGTATACACTGTATACAGATACTCTCTAGCACGCACGCACGCACGCACGCACGCACGCACGCACGCACGCACGCACGCACGCACGCACGCACGCACGCACGCACACACTGAACAAAGTTCGTGCAGGACTAATTACGGAGCAAAAATAAGCCCCCGCCCCAACCCTCAGCCCATTCAGATCTGTTCTGGTCTGCATAACAAATTCACTGGCATATCGCTTCCTCTACTGTAACTCACTCCTGACAGACTCCCGAGGTGAGCTGCTGAATACATTCATGTGAGGCGTGTTTTCCAAAGAGCTCGCACAGAGAGACCGGTTGCTCACACAGGACTAAACAGCACTGTTCAGCTGCTGGTTGTCTACACATTCATCTCAGCGCTGGACTGGTTGATGTTGAGAGAGGGACCACTAAGAAGGGGTGGGAGATGGAGAGTCTGGTGGTATGGGAACAGAATGGGGGTGGAAGGGCCCAGGGTGGAAGAAGGATGGGTTGTTTGGGCTGGAGGGAGATGTGTGGGAAGCTGTCTGGAGCTGCTGCTGCTCAGTGAGTAGTTTGTTCACTCACTGACGTACAGTACAGTACAGTAGCTTGGTGGCTGTTTGTCAAGCCAACATGGCCATGGCCCCATGAGAAGTGTGAACTGTGTTCTCTTCAGCAGCAAACTGGAAACTCAGTGATCACTCTAGTCTAAATGCATGTACGCACGCATGCACAGACGCATGCACATGCATGCACACCAACTGTTTTTTTGTCATGTTGTCACGGTGCACACCCTGCTTTTTGTTATAAGCAGCTGGGTTTTGGGGGCTGGGGAGTGTACAGTTCCCTCAAAACAAACACTATCAGTCTTATGACCCAAGGTCATGTTGTAACACTGAGAGGAGGGGGGGGGGGGGGGAGTACAGATCATTGAATAAACAACTGAATTGAACTTTATTTTTCCAGCCTATTTATTGTTTGACTGACAGTTTTAATCACTGAGATAGCATTGACTGAATGAAGTGGGTTCAATGGCATGTAGAGTGACTGCCTTAGCTCACTACTGTTTCTAAATTGATCAGGTGTAGTTTCAGTGTTTCCTACAGAGACTCCTTGCCCTGTGAACAGACTAACTCTTTACTTTACTTTAAGTGCAAAGCTATTGATCAAACAACTCTCGTATTGCATCAGTACTGTATATGGTTGCTGCAGTAAATGGACTCCTTACTGTACACTAAAGTCTAAAGCTTTTATAATAATGTATCTTTAGAACAACGTTCTAAGAACACGATTTGCAGTTTGACTTGTAGACACATAATGCATATGAAAACTTCAAATAACGAAGATAGACTATTTATTTGATTGATTGATTATTTTATTAGTCATTGTCAGTAATGTAAACAGCAGGATACATTCTCTTTTGCTGCCAGAACTGTCTATGTCCCTTCCCTGCCGATGTCTTTTCAGCCAGATCTTATTTTGAAGTCCAGCAACTCATTGCGATCTTTTTATAAGTCACCCGAAACGTACATTTTGTTACCACGACCAGCGGCGCTTTAGTTGAGCCGTGAACATCACCGTTTTGATCCAAAACTCAATCTGGGAAAATGATCTGAGATAAAAAGGGATTCAAGTTTTCGGTTAACATTGAAGTGGACGGAGGGGAACCTTTTCACTGATGGACCATTTCCTGTTTAGCGATTGCCTAGAAACGGAGACGCTGCTAGACGGTGGTCTGGACAGCGATCTCACTGAATAAAAATATGTCCTTGGCAGTAAATGAGTTAAATACTTAAACACAATATGAACGTAAGTCGGGTTTGAAGTTTGATGCTGCATTATAACTTATATAAAACTTCTTAATAATGAGGTTTCGGCTAGGATCGACCTTACATAGAGCTTTTAATACTCAGCAGCATATTTTTGCACAGAGCGCGCCCACTCGGGTGAAAATCACTTGTGCACAGAGCTGGGAGTTAAAGGCTGAAGTTATAGCAGGAGTGTGTGTGTGTGCGTGTGCGTGCGTGTGCGTGCGTGCGTGCGTGCGTGCGTGCGTGCGTGCGTGCGTGCGTGCGTGCGTGCGTGCGTGCGTGCGTGCGTGCGTGCGTGCGTGCGTGCGTGCGTGCGTGCGTGCGTGCGGCTACAGAGGGCATAGTGAGAGGGCAATGTACAGTGCACTGCCTATAAGTGATGTTTGTATGGGGATTATTAAAGAGCCATATATTTATACTGGGGCCCCATGGGGCCCTCTCTGACCGGCTGATCTCCTCGCTGGCAGATGGGTAATGAAACAAGGCTCTATGGAAATTCATCACTGTACATAACCAAGGCCAGCTAGGCACTCTCTCTCCCTCTCCTTCCCACTCTTTCTTCCTTTATTTTCATTTCTTTGTTTTGTTTCTTCTGTCTTAGTTTATTTATGTCTGTCTGTCTGTCCGTCCCGTCCGTCTTGTCCGTCCTGTCCGTCCTGTCCGTCCTGTCCGTCTGTCCGTCCGTCCCTCCCTCCGTCCCTCCGTCCCACAGTGGTGCAGTGCAGTCTGACAGCAGCCCTGTGTGTTTGACCTGTTGTCTCGCAGGCCCCCACGCCCCCCCCCCCCCCCCACGCCAGCAGCATGTTGATTTGGGAGGTGAGAGAGCGGCTCTTTAAAGAGGGCAGGAGGATTGGGAATACAATGGCAATATGTTGTGTTCTGGCATCGCATACAGTCGCTTAATAAAGTGCAGAGGAGGACAACATGTGTCGCTACAACAAGCCTCAGGCCCTGTTTGCTCTCCTTCCTCTATTAACCTGCTCGAGGCACTTTTCGAGACAAAGCCTTTTTTTTTGTCTTGCCCAGAAATATTTTAGATGTACCTTTATTGATCCCGCAGGGGAAATTCAGTCACCAGAGGCAGCTGATCAGTGATCATACAAAAAAAATTAAACCGCATCGATAACAATCAATGTTTTGACATTTTTGGTGAGTCTCAATCAAACGTAGGCTACATTTACTGGTAAGTCGTGCTGCTGCTGCTGCTGTTGTTGACGTTGTTGTTGTTGTTGTTTTTCTACTGATTGATTGTAGTACTGAAGATGATATGCTGTAGGTCACGATGACTGAATTGTAAATGTGGTTGTTACAGTATATTATATTCATGATGCTGTGATAACATGACAGCTGTTGTGTAATCTTGTGCTGATGTCACTGATAGTTTGTTAATTGTTTGTTGTAGCTGCTATAGTGGTTGTAGTTGTGAGGAAGACTCTGGCTCTGGACAATTTTTACACTTTCAGAGTTAACACTCAAGATTTTACTTCATTTGGAAGCGTTGCTTGATTAGCCTTGTGGCCTCATGCAAGAGCAGCCTTTGTTTTATTAACCACTTAAAGGGATTGTGATATAAAAAAAATATTTTTTGTATTTTTTCTTATTCTTTTGTAGGTTTTCTGAGCTCAATTGCACCCAACAAACCTGAACTTTTATTTGCCAGCCTTCCCAGGCCACAGAAAATCCAAAGTTCTGTTTTTTTGGGTGTAATTAAGGTCATAAAACCTAAAATAAAAATAAATGAAAATGAATGTCATGAAAACCTTTAAAGGGACATTCCACTCATTTTCAACATTTTACTGTCATTAATATACCTTAGAGCTGTTAATATACCTTAGAGTTGTTGTGTGGACTATGTCATTAATATACCTTAGAGCTGTTGTGTGGAAATAATAAAAATGTCCCCCCATTCTGTGAAACACATCTTGATGACATCATCAAGACATTCAGACTAGGATTTAAGTCCAAGATGTTCAGGTCATCTGGTGTTGAGTGTCCTCCAACAAGAATGACACGATCTCCCACCATGCAACAGCACATCCCATACATCTTAGAAGGGCCTTCCCCCTTGGGCTCAACCTTCTTTCAGGAGGTCTTCCCCCTTGGGCTCAACCTTCTTTCAGGAGGTCTTCCCCCTTGGGCTCAACCTTCTTTCAGGAGGTCTTCCCCCTTGGGCTCAACCTTCTTTCAGGAGGTCTTCCCCCTTGGGCTCAACCTTCTTTCAGGAGGTCTTTTCCACAGATCACTGCAGCTCTGGCTGTGGTTGTAGTGACCAATGTATGAATGAATGAACCAATGTATGAATGAATGAACCATTGTAAGCGCTTTGAGTAGGCACGTAGTGCATAGAAAAGCGCTATAAAAATGCAATTCATTATTATGACCACAAAATATGTACAGCTCTCCAGTGTAGGCAAGGCCATTGTAGCCACAGACTGAATGAAAGTGGCGTCCTTCTGAGAGAAGCTGTGCAGAAGGTGTGTTAAGCCAGTGGTTGGTCTCTGTGTCAAACACTCTGATGGTGTTGTAGTACTGAGTCGGACCTCCATAGCGGCCCCGCACTACAAACATCTTTGTCCCAATGATGGTGGCAGAGTGACATTCTGAAACAGTTGGCGGCGTTCCTCTGGTGTTAATTACAGACCAGACCATTGTGGTGGTGTCCAACTTGTAGATGGCATTAGTGTAGTCAGTCAGTTAGTTGCATCCTCCATGGATAAACATGACCTTGGCCAAGACACAGGCTGAGTGGTAGCACCTCCTCTCCAGAACAGACTCAGAAACCCTGGGTTTAAACCATCTGTGGGTGTCCACGTCAAGTGCATAAAGCACGTTGCAGAACCCACCTGAGCATCTCAGATAACCTCCCCAGAGGTAGATGATATCTTCAACCAACACAGCTGAGTGGCCGCAGCGGGAGGAGGGAACCTCACGGGGACGTTCTCCTCATCCTGGTGTCACCGGGAGCAACTTTCTCCAGCGTAAAGACACTGTGTTGAAAACACACCAATCTATCAAGGGTTGGATCGGGCGTAAGTCCCTGCGACATACTGGTTGCATGTCCAGGGGGTGTACTTGTACATCAAGCTGCCTCACGCTACAGAAACAGGAGATAAGCTCCTGCCCTATGGGCCTCATGGCTCGACAAGGCGTACTTACTATACTTTACTGAATGGATGCTGTGTCCAGTGTTGATGTGAATTCTCACAGTGTCTAATGCGACTACTGTAAAGATTTCGCAGAGATCAAAAGAAGATTTTGCCGAGTTCAAAATAATGCATTTAAACGGTAAAAACCAACAACTTAGTCAAACACATATTACGAGTATCCGATCCCCACAGCAGCCACTATGATTCCGAGCAAGATTCTGTGATTGTCTAAACAGAGAGGGGACAACGAGAGCTCAGCTGTCCTTAAGTTGGCAGCTTTATGTTGCACTTTGTGCGAATAAAGCTCAAGGAATGGCATAAAATATTATCACACACTGAGGTCGGGATGATTGGCATAGTGAAAGAGAGCGAGATGAGTGATTCGAAGAAGAAGAACGAAGCCAGAGACAAGTACAGAGAGAAAGGGTGGGGAGGTGCGGGGTGATAGAGAGAGAGAGAAAGAAGGAGAGGCACTGCAGGGATCAATTACTAGGATGTGTGAGTTATGGTATTTGCTGCACCAAGCTAGCGTCATGTGGCTTTATTGCACTGGGACACAGTTTGGAGGAACAGCAAGATTATTAACCACACAGAAAGAGAGAGAGATAGAAGGAGTAACAGAGATGGACAGATAGAGAGAGAGAAAGAGAGAGAGAGTGAAAGCAACAGAAACGGAGGAATTGAGAGAGGAAGAGAGGACATAAAGAAAGAAACAGGCAAGAGAGGCAGAGAGATGAGTAAACCTTGGGGCGCCTTCCCTTTTTTCTCTTGCATCTCTCCTCTCTCTCCATCTCTCTCACTCTCGCTTTTGCTCTCTCCATTTCTGCTTGTCTTGCACTTTGAGGCGTGGAGCCCATTAAAGCGGATGGCAGTGTAACTCACCCCTGATAATCAAGAGAGAGAGAGAGAGGCAGCAGATACACAGAGAGAGGGGACCCCGGGCCTATGGTTGATTATGTTAGAATTTTCTATTGAATCGGAGTGGCGAACTCGGACTCTGAGCGGGAAGGAGGCACAGGGAAAAGTAAATTACTGTACATGTGAATAATGAAGACATACTTTACAGTCCGTAGACCACGGACACAGGACAAATTCACATTTACCATTTGTTACCAGTTGTGATGGGAAATCAAAATGTGAATGAACATTCTTCTGAAATGAACATCTAATAATGAAGTGTATGTGGAGCTATGCAGTCATATAGTCGATGGCGCCTTAAATGATGAGACAGTGAGCTCTGGACTTGGATTTGTTTTCCCTTTCTTGTATTTATCTTTGTGGGTGCTGTAGCACCAAGTCTACATGAACACATATAGCTAATTAATACAACCGTTTTCACTTTAAAAGGTGATGCATTTTCAGACAGACCTTAACACAGGACTGAGAAGTATTTGTGTATTGCAATTAATTGTGGCTGTTAATTGGCCTCATGTAAAACTGTGTCCCTTTGAATTGTGATATCTGATTATGTATTTAATTTATCGTGTTTGTCTCAAAGTCAACCACAATGGATGGCATGTTATATGTGTGGACGTTTCTATTTTATTATATTCTAAATAATTTATTGTACTTTTTTTTAATCAAATCAACAACATTGAAGCCAAGGGCACATTTCCTATAGTCAGTGAAGTGTCTCTTCTCTTCTCTTCTCTTCTCTTCTCTTCTCTTCTCTTCTCTTCTCTTCTCTTCTCTTCTCTTCTCTTCTCTTCTCTTCTCTTCTCTCCTCTCCTCTCCTCTCCTCTCCTCTCCTCTCCTCTCCTCTCCTCTCCTCTCCTCTCCTCTCCTCTCCTCTCCTCTCCTCTCCTCTCCTCTCCTCTCCTCTCCTCTCCTCTCCTCTCCTCTCCTCTCCTCTCCTCTGATGCTGTGAGGTTGTGCTGTTTCTCTCATGTGACGCCAACAAAATAATTCCTGTGCTGGTTCACGCTTGGACAACCAGTAGCATGGCGGATAACCACTGACCCCATTCATTACTACAGTCAGCGGGAAGAAAAACGGGCATGACGAATGTCTGTTGTTCCTCTCATTGGTGTTCAGTCGGCCATGATTAAGTGCTGTGTTTGAAGAGAGTGATGTGAAACACTTGTAGGACAATGGCCTTAGATTCTGTAGGCTACTGGAGGTTCTTTGTCCACCAGTCGACCTTGAGGCTTAATCAGGAGTTGTAGTAGCCACGGGGTAATCTAAGCGGTGGATATTGCTCTTGTCTGCATGTCTTTATGTATGAAAATTGTCTTGTTCTTTGTGTTATGTCAAATGTGTGTATATGTGTTCTGCATACTTGGCTGCTGGGTCGCAAGACAAATGTCAGTGTGAACTGACAATAAAGTACTATATCATATCAGGTTAGTGTGAAGGACAGTAGAAACAATGAACGGAAGCGTTAGGAGACTGACACTGCATTGAATTGGTCTGGATAATGTGGCTAGATTATAGCCATTACAGGTGGTGTCAGCCTTTTGTACTGAAGAAATATTATCCCACTTTGAACTTTGAAGGAAGATTTTCACTTTTCAAAGCACGTACAGCAGTTCTTCTACAGGAGCAGTCAGTCTCCAATGTTAGTTGCCATGCCACCTGTATCACTTAGACTCTTATTCCCCCCAGCTCGTCTCACTCTCAACATTAATCTAGTTTTTTCCCCAAGTGGAATGATTCAGGGCTGGAGTCAGAGCAGAGATAAGTGGAATGATTCAGGGCTGGAGTCAGAGCAGAGATAAGTGGAATGATTCAGGGCTGGAGTCAGAGCAGAGATAAGTGCACAGAACGGGCACTTCATTCTGATTTCACGCTGTCTGCTATTAACACACTATTAAGCTATTAAGAATGAGTGAAAGTAATTGAAAGTAATTGGTCGAAAGGTCCCCAGAGCTGATTTATCAGCAATAACCAATAACAGAGGTGACTTTATTTATCTTTCTATTATGTTCGTCTTGGATATAGTCGAGTCATGACCAGGCCAGCAGCACTGGAGACCGTCTTGGATATAGTCGAGTCATGACCAGGCCAGCAGCACTGGAGACCACTTAGATGACTCTATACTCTGTTCCAAAGGACAATGCAGGGCAGATGGTAGGGGAGAGAGAGAGAGAGAGAGAGACAGAGAGACAGAGAGACAGAGAGAGGAGGGGAGAGATATGGATGGTGATGGTATGGAGGAGGGCAACTAATGAGCAGAATCCATCCAGCACCCCCATGGATAGAAAGATGAGCGGACCACCAAGAAGAAAACATTGTAAGAAAGAGGAGGCAGGAGGTGTACGGTACAGAGAGGAGGAGAGGAGCATGGGGAGAGGGTAGAAAAATGACAGACAAAACAAAGGAATGAGAGGCAGGGACAGAGGGTAACGGGGGAGACAAAACAAAGGAATGAGAGGCAGGGACAGACGGAGCAGGGGGGAGATGGGTAGAGGAGAGAAAGGTCAAGATTCGACCCTGTGGCGTCCCGTGGTAATTGAAATTAGCTGGGGGGCGGGGGGGTTCGGAGGAAACAGGCGACATGATAATCAATTTGAGCCTGGATCGGAAACACGAGCCGCTGTGGGGGGGTGCGGGCCTCGTCTCTCATACCAGGCCTCCAGATGGCCCCGGCCCCTTCCCTGTGTGGGCCCTGTCAGAGTGGTGTGTGTGTGTGTGTGTGTGTGTGTGTGTGTGTGTGTGTGTGTGTGTGTGTGTGTGTGTGTGTGTGTGTGTGTGTGTGTGTGTGTGTGTGTGTGTGTGTGTGTGTGTGTGTGTGTGTGTGTGTGTGTGTGTGTGTGTGTGTGTGTGTGTGTGTGTGTGTGTGTGTCATAGAGACGGTACCATCTGCCGAGGGAGCACTGGGAGTTCATCAAACGCTCTGGCTAACCAGTGGGGGCACCTTTGTGTGGGGGGGTGGGGTTCCTGTGTCTTTCAACACAAACATAGCATTATATGCACACCTTTGTGCACACAGACAACATACAGTCTCCTCTCAGATGCTGAAACATCAGATCTCAGTTTAACTCTAGTCTAGTCTAGTGGATGTTGCTAATTGGCATCCCCCCCCCCCCCCCCACACACACACACACACACACACACACACAAACATCACATACTGGGCAGGCAATATGTGTTGTCGTCGTCCCCCGCGCACAATCAGAAGCACTCAAAGAGATATACCTGCCAGATGAGTACGCTACAAAGGCTGAAAGGCATGCATTTGCATTCCAATGGGTGATTGAGGGAGGCTCTACAAATGACCAATCAGCTGCCCAATAATAGTTCTCAGGTCTGGTGTTTGTCCTCTCTTTTTTGTCAGTGTATGGATTTTGGCCAGGCAGAAATGGACTTGGACAGGTGGCCGTCTGTCCTCGCCTTATTGTAGATACGCCACTGCAGTCAGACGGGCAGACAGGCAGTCAGACGGGCAGACAGGCAGGCAGGCAGGCAGGCAGGCAGGCAGGCAGGCAGGCAGGCAGGCAGGCCTGTACAGTAGTTGGTCCTCCCCTGCTTGTTTTTATTCTTGCCAGTTGCTACGAGTTGGAATAAAATATGGATATACGTATTATCCCAGGACGTACTTGAAGAAACGTGTCAGATTCATACGCCACATGCTTTTATTGGGTAGGCCCTAAAATTACGATGCCCTCAAACACAGGGAATTTTGTGTAGGCCTATACTTCTGATTCCGGTTTGTGGTTCCTGCCTGATGACTACAAATCAGTGACTACAACATGACGTAAGTTACCATCTGCTCCCGACCGGATCATAAACCCGAAAAGGAATGCTTCCCAGGCTAGGCGTGATGTAGCCTGGTTAACCACGCCCCCTTGAAATCACTTCATTCATTTCTGAAATGTGATTTCAAGGGGGAGTGGTTAACCAGGCTAGGCGTGATGAGTTGTTTCTCCAGAATCCCCTGGAAATAGGATGATGGTTGTGTTTGAATGATGAGCATCGCAGTCCAGCAAAAGTCTAACTCAAAATGGATTCTTTTTTATAATGTATTAAATCAATTAGTACACTTAACTGTTGCACCCCTAATTCCAGCCACACATACCAGTTCACATTATCTGTCCATTGTCTATTGTCTAATATAATATTAGTAAAGTATATATAGTATCGTAAATTGAAGTGGTTTCCTTTGGCCTGTAAAGCCCTTTGATACTGTGATTAAGGGCTACGCTTACCACAGCACAATACAATACAATACAATGTGTGTGTGCGTGCGTGCGTGCGTGCGTGCGTGCGTGCGTGCGTGCGTGCGTGCGTGCGTGCGTGCGTGCGTGCCCAGTATGTCACAGGTTTTTGCTGTAGTAATGTCATAGGATTTAAGCTATAGGGCTGGGGATGCGAATAACACTTTGATGCATGTGCCAAATACAAAACAGTCTGTTAAACATGTCAACTGTCTGAGGGAAGCAGAACCTTTGGTGGTAGGAGGGGGGTGAAAGAGGCAGGATAGGGACGGGCGGGAGGGCGTGCATCGGGGTAGAGGTAGGGACGGGCGGGAGGGCGTGCATCGGGGTAGAGATAGGGACGGGCGGGAGGGCGTGCATCGGGGTAGAGGTAGGGACGGGCGGGAGGGTGTGCATCGGGGTATAGGTAGGGACGGGCGGGAGGGCGTGCATCGGGGTAGAGGTAGGGACGGGCGGGAGGGTGTGCATCGGGGTATAGGTAGGGACGGGCGGGAGGGCGTGCATCGGGGTAGAGGTAGGGACGGGCGGGAGGGTGTGCATCGGGGTAGAGGTAGGGACGGGCGGGAGGGTGTGCATCGGGGTAGAGGTAGGGACGGGCAGGAGGGCGTGCATCGGGGTAGAGGTAGGGACGGGCAGGAGGACGCGCATCGGGGTAGAGGTAGGGACGGGCGGGAGGGCGTGCATCGGGGTAGAGGTAGGGACGGGCGGAGGGCGTGCATCGGGGTAGAGGTAGGGACGGGCAGGAGGGTGTGCATCGGGGTAGAGGTAGGGACGGGCAGGAGGACGCGCATCGGGGTAGAGGTAGGGACGGGCGGGAGGGCGTGCATCGGGGTAGAGGTAGGGACGGACGGGAGGACGCGCATCGGGGTAGAGGTAGGGACGGGCGGGAGGGCGTGCATCGGGGTAGAGGTAGGGACGGGCAGGAGGGCGCGCATCGGGGTATAGGTAGCTAAAACAGAGGAACAGGAAGAGACTTCAAGAGAGCAGCTGTGGGCTAGGGAGGGCAAAACTTTCCCGAGATTCCTTGCGAAGCCCCACGGAAGCATGAGCGTGCGTCACAGAGCGCATGTTCGGGTCTGTAAGTCCCGGAAAAGATGCGCTGTGATTGGCCAGTAATCACTTGAGTGGCAGCGTGAAGTAACGTTCCTTCCACACTTCCGGCGTACTTCCTCTCCCAGTGTAAATTCTTCCGCCCCTCCTTCAACACACATCGCTCCAACGAACTGCAGCAGCCAATGAGGCATCTATTTTTTCAATATCTATGCTAGCGGGGACAGGCTCCTTAATGGAGGGTCAACAACAAGGCTCGGCTCTTCTCCCGTACACTGTAGAATCCTTAGTGTTCGTTTTGAGAGTCTAGACATGGAACCAATTGGACCCTTATGGGTCCATTTAATTTCATTTGCACACACTCTGGGTTAAATCAAACTCTTATTACTCTTATTAACAGCTCTTAACTCTTATTAACAGCTTCTCTGTCACCAATTAACACTTCAACAAACCATCCACATACAGACTCTCTCTCACTCTCTCTCTTTCACCCTCCCTCACCTCTTGTTAACACCGTTAGACGTTGTGACATGACACTCTCAAGTTATTTGGTTACTCCTTCCCTATCCCCAATCGTTCTTTCACTCCTTTGCTCCTTCTTTAGTTAGGCTGGGCTCTTCCCGTTTTAATTGGCACTCGTTTACAGAGGAAAAAAAATGCTGTTTTTGCTCCATTCCCCTTCCAAAAAAAAAGGCAGGGGAAAAAGTGTTGTGGCAATGTGTTAATTAATGGGGGATCCATGAGAACGCTAGCAATTAGTAACAGGCTGACAGATGAGAAAGGCAGTGCACTGGAGACTTTGATGAGTAGGCCTACAACACAGGCTTCACACCAACACACAAACACATGCACAGGGAGGGACACGCACGCACACACGCACGCACGCACGCACGCAGGACGGGACAGGACAGGACAGGACAGGACAGGACAGGACAGGACAGGACAGGACAGGACAGGACAGGACAGGACACACATATAGCAGTGGGTCGAGAGGTAGTGCAGTGGCTTCTGAAATCGTAAGGATCCTCCTGGTTAGATCCCTGGCTCTGCCTTGCTTATTGTGAAAGTGTCCTTCCTTGAGATTTGACATTTTACAGCTAACTAATCCCAATGAGCAGGTTGGTTTCCACCATCGGTGTGTGAATGGGAAGCATGTAAAGCACTTTGGAGAAAAGCACTATATATAAGCAGTCCATTTGATGCTGCTGTCAGTGTGTGAATGTGTGAAACTAATGAACAAAACTGTAAACTACTTTGGATAAAGGTGTTTTGGATAAAATACATAATTTACCATTTTGCACACACAAACACAACACACTCAAACAAACGCACGTATGGACGCACGTCACACACACGCACTGACGTGCACAGAGATGCTAAAATGCAGTTCACAGCTGCAAAACACAGTTCACATGCTATAACAAACAACCTGCTTTCACACACGAGTGCATTGTATGCTTAGTAAAACCTCTCCGTTAATGTATCCTTTTGCAACTTTGAGAGCTTATAAATGTAACCAACTGTACCCATAGGGGTACATTTGGTTACATTAACTCTCATTTAATCCTCAGAGTTAAATGGACACTCAGGATTTTACAGCGTGTACAGGATTGCAGTAGCCTATATCTTCTGCTGTGTGGTTATCTATCAGTGGCGAGGCAGCACTCGTGGCGCGACAGCCTCATTACGCATGCGGCCATCTCTCTTCCTCTGTCTCTCTCTATTTCCATATTGCTGTTATGGAAATGCTGGGTTCTGCCTTGGGAGTTGAATTGCTTTTGTTTTGCGATGCTGAGCTCTGTAGCTTTTTCTCACGCGCATCTCAGCGTCGGAACCTTATCCTGTGTGCACAGCACTTCTCCCTCACGTTCTCCCTCTTATCATTTCTTGCTTTTGGGGCTTTCCTTGCCAGCCTCTCTTGTTTGTACTTGATTGAACTTTAAATAAAGTATACATACCAGACGAGTACACATCGCACATCGTCATCATTACCTGGATGACATCCAGTAAATTGTCTCTTCTCCTTCTCTTCTCCTCCTCTCCTCTCCTCTCCTCTCCTCTCCTCTCCTCTCCTCTCCTCTCCTCTCCTCTCCTCTGCAGGGGAGCCTGCGGTGACCAGGGAGAACAACTGTCTGAATGCAGCCAAGGCCTGTAACCTCAATGACACATGTAAGAAGTACCGCTCAGCCTACATCAGCCCGTGCACCAGCAGAGTGTCCACTGCCGAGGTCTGCAACAAGAGGAAGTGCCACAAGGCACTCCGCCAGTTCTTCGACAAGGCAAGGCAGTAGGGCATTCACTTCTAGTCATTTTTACTAGTTGACTAGTTGCCTAGTTTACTAGTCGACTAGTTGTTTAACTACCTACAGTATTATGTAATACATTTTTTTATAAATGTTTGTACATTTAAAAACTGTGTACATTGGTGACTATAGCTATAATCTACCTGATCTTGAGGCCTACAAAATCGGGGGAAAAAAAACAACTAGTACCAACAAGGTTGACTAGTGGATTTACTAGTAAACTAGTCGATAGTAAACTAGTCGACTACTTGCTTAATGCCCTACAAGGCAGCCATGACACAGGACACCAAAACAACTGACCGTAGTCACGCAGCAGCCACATTGCTTCTACCCCATGTCGGATTGTCGTTCATAGTCTTGAGTAGCCAGAACTATTGGAGATCTGACTTAGACCTACCAATTGTGTGATTAAATCTAAATTCAATGGAATGCATGCGCTAAAGCAGTAGGTTTGTTATCCGCCGCGTTCTCCGCTGTTCTAGCCACTAAATTGAGTTTAGATTTCACCCAGGCATGTTGGTAGACTGATATCTCCGATACGTCTGGCTATGTGAGATTTGTCTCTCGTGGGAATATGGTCAATAACCTCTGCATGTCCCCTTATACTTGACACAGGGTACCTGCATGTAATGTGACATGCAGGTAATGTAAATGTATGGACACGTGATGTAAATGTATGCACTAAAATCATGTAATCTTTACATTATTCCAGGTCCATACAATTGGGTTCAAACTTAAAGTTGTCGTTCATTGTTCCACGCAGGTCCCTCCCAAACATAGCTATGGCATGCTGTACTGCTCTTGTCCGCCCAGTGACCAGTCAGCTTGTTCTGAGCGCCGGCGGCAGACCATCGTTCCAGTTTGCTCCTATGAGGAGAAACAGAAACCCAACTGTCTGGAACTACAGGCCTCCTGCAAGACCAATTACATCTGTAGGTAAGACTATCTCCCTCAAATACATCTGTAAGCAAAACAAACCACATCAATTACATCTGTAGGTAAGACACAAGCTACTGCAGTGGATGTACAGCCTCGGTCCCAAGCTTACTCATCTGCGAAGAGAAAACCCTGGTCACAACCTAAGGCTAAGGCAGAGATGCTATCGGCGGAAGTGTCGGTCCGGAACATCCGTCAGATTTATTTCCCCCGGATACGATATTTTTCCGACCAATCACAACACTTGTTTCATTCATGGAGAATGTAAACTGATTTGTAAAGCAATCAACGTCATTTCCTTGAGCGGTATACTTCCGCCGAAATCCTGCAACTTCCGCCCAAAACAAATGATAGCGTCTACAGCGTAGGTCTTGCCCAGCGTGATGTATACCTAGCATTCTGTTAACTGTGCATGCATGCATACAGTAGGCCTATGTGCATATGTTTCCAAATTTGACTGAGGGACTGCCATTGGATTTTTTTTCGTTTTTTTCATGTCATATGAAAGCAGGGAATCATAGCTTCAAATTGACATTGGTTGTTCAGTTTGACCCACCAGTTTTGGAGATATGGCTAATGTCTTGCAGAAAACAGCAGGTTGAGAAAACAGGCTTGAAAGATTCACTTCTGTGGTCTCTAACATTACACCTAGCTACATGTTTAAGCATTGATTTAAGATGTGGTGTCGATTTCAGCTCTGACACTTAGACATACTAGACATGCTCTAGTTAAAGCTGGAGGTTGCGTGATGGCAGGCTCTCAGGCAAATCTGGTCACATATTATGTCCATGACCCTCTGGAGTCATCCATTTAGTGTACTTCTGGAACTAATGGAGGGATTAGTGGTTCTAAATGAGCTCAGTTTGGTCTGTCCCCATGGCTCTCTCTCTCTCTGTCTCTCTCTCTCTCTCTCTGTGTGTGTGTGTGTGTGTGTGTGTGTGTGTGTGTGTGTGTGTGTGTGTGTGTGTGTGTGTGTGTGTGTGTGTGTGTGCGTGTGCGTGTGTGCGTGCGTGCGTGCGTGTCTCTCTCTCTCTCTCTCTGCGACTCTGCAACGTTGCATTTCCTACACACACCCATCACTCTTCGTCTTCGGTGTTATCTGCATCCATCCAGCACATGTCCGGCAGTAGAACAACAGGTCTCAGTAGCGCGTGGGCCATTTGTCTGTCGGCACGGAGACAGATTAGCAGTGGTGTGTTTCTGCAGACTCCCACGCCATATGTCAGTTGTTGTACTGCCTGGCGTTAACACAACTCTCACCACGCGCTGGTCTGCTCTGCTCAGCAAGATTGGTGAGATTATACACATCACCCTTGCGGGTGTGTTCGTGTGAGCACGCGCGCACGTGTGTGTGCGACTGTGCGTGCGTGCACAGACTTAGTAAAAGGTGGAAGGTCGTTTTCGAGTTCAAAAGTCACCGAGAGTGCTTTTTGTCTGTGCCCTTTGTGTCTGTTTATTTCTGACAGTAAATAAATTATACATTCTCTGAACATGACCAGTCGATCGTTAGAATTCCACACATGAAATCAATCCTCACTGTGATGTGTTATGTGCATCCAGGTCTCACAGTGAGTGTAGCCTACATGTATAATGTGCAGTGGTGGAAAGTATAAGTACCTTTACTTAAGTACTGTACTTAAGTACAATTTTGAGGTATTTGTGCTTTACGAAGTATTTCCAATATCCAATACTTTTACTTCTACTCCACGACATCTCCGAAGCAATATTATTGTACTTTTACTCTTTTACTCACTTTAGTTACTAGTTACTTTGATTATTATTACAATTCAGTTCCTAATACATAGTATTTGATAGTGAGTAAATAGCGGGTACTTTCTACTTTTGGTACTTTAAGTACATTTTGTACTTTTACTAAAATACATTTTGAATTCCAGACTTAACGGAATACTGCAATACATTGCAGTATTGATACTTTTACTTAAGTGAAAATAATTTAGTACTTTTTCCACCACTGGTTATGTGCATCCCAGGTCCCACAGTGAGTGTTTTATGTGCATCCCATTCCCAGGTCTCACAGTGAGTGTTTTATGTGAATCCCATTCCCAGGTCCCACAGTGAGTGTTTTATGTGAATCCCATTCCCAGGTCTCACAGTGAGTGTTTTATGTGAATCCCATTCCCAGGTCCCACAGTGAGTGTTTTATGTGCATCCCATTCCCAGGTCTCACAGTGAGTGTTTTATGTGAATCCCATTCCCAGGTCTCACAGTGAGTGTTTTATGTGAATCCCATTCCCAGGTCTCACAGTGAGTGTTTTATGTGCATCCCATTCCCAGGTCTCACAGTGAGTGTTTTATGTGAATCCCATTCCCAGGTCCCACAGTGAGTGTTTTATGTGCATCCCATTCCCAGGTCTCACAGTGAGTGTTTTATGTGAATCACATTCCCAGGTCCCACAGTGAGTGTTTTATGTGAATCCCATTCCCAGGTCTCACAGTGAGTGTTTTATGTGAATCCCATTCCCAGGTCCCACAGTGAGTGTTTTATGTGCATCCCATTCCCAGGTCTCACAGTGAGTGTTTTATGTGAATCCCATTCCCAGGTCTCACAGTGAGTGTTTTATGTGAATCCCATTCCCAGGTCTCACAGTGAGTGTTTTATGTGAATCCCATTCCCAGGTCTCACAGTGAGTGTTTTATGTGCATCCCATTCCCAGGTCTCACAGTGAGTGTTTTATGTGCATCCCATTCCCAGGTCTCACAGTGAGTGTTTTATGTGAATCCCATTCCCAGGTCCCACAGTGAGTGTTTTATGTGCATCCCATTCCCAGGTCTCACAGTGAGTGTTTTATGTGAATCCCATTCCCAGGTCTCACAGTGAGTGTTTTATGTGAATCCCATTCCCAGGTCTCACAGTGAGTGTTTTATGTGCATCCCATTCCCAGGTCTCACAGTGAGTGTTTTATGTGAATCCCATTCCCAGGTCCCACAGTGAGTGTTTTATGTGCATCCCATTCCCAGGTCTCACAGTGAGTGTTTTATGTGAATCACATTCCCAGGTCCCACAGTGAGTGTTTTATGTGAATCCCATTCCCAGGTCTCACAGTGAGTGTTTTATGTGAATCCCATTCCCAGGTCTCACAGTGAGTGTTTTATGTGCATCCCATTCCCAGGTCTCGTCTGGCTGACTTCTTCGCCAACTGCCAGCCAGAGCCTCGCTCACCGTCAGGCTGTCTGAAGGAGAACTATGCAGACTGTCTGCTGGCCTACTCTGGTCTCATTGGTGAGTATATACCAGCAGCGCAGAGGCCGCTCCCACTCTGACTGCTATAGCCCTGTGACTGTAGAGCCCAGCCGACCAAACGGATGAGATTTGGAAAAAACATAGATGTGAAAACATTTTCTATTTGAGAACTTGAGCAAAGAATAAACAAGAATAACTTTTGGACGGATAAACACATCGACTGAACTTTATTATCCCATTTTGGGCGGGAATCCCTTTTGGTGTTAGCATTATGTTATGCTTTAGCTATTGAAAAATAGCAGATCTACAAGCTCATAGCGCGCCACCGAGTGGCGCACTACGAGCTTGTAGGTCTGCTATTCTTTTTAAATCGAAGAACGACATAGAAACATAGCTTTTTCAGAAAACTGTCAGGATGTAGAAGACATTTTTAGAATCTGATCTCAGGTCAAAATGGGTTAAATGCAAACACCCTATTCAAAAACCTTCAAAAATAGCCAGTCTGCGGTACATGCTCACAACGTGCAGCGTTGCGACATGTTGTGAATTTCTGAACATTTACGCGTCACCCAAAATAGGGACACCGTGTATTTGATTGATAGATTGCATGTTTTGAATATTAAATAATGTATTAGTAAGAAATGTAAACAGCAAGTTTAGAGCAAGAAACATTACAGTACAGTAAGACATTGAGGCTAAAGGGATAACACAAAAACATCCTGGGGACTTGTTTCCATTGTGGTCCTATGTATTCCATTCATCAACATAGCATAACAAATTAACACAATAATTCATGTCATGGACAAATACGTAATAATTATGTACAAAAGGAGAACAAGTTGAAATGCTGAAAGTGGTTGCATGCCGATGTCATCACAAAAGACAGATACTGTATACAGTATAGGTCAGACTCTACCGGAGACATACCAGCTGTTGAAAGTCAGCCAAAATGCCCCAGAACAAAGGAAATAAATCCCCCACACTGTTGAGAAACAACAAGTAACCTGCTCTGTGTCAAAGTTATCATCTAAGCTTTTTTTGTTTGTTTGTTTGTTTTTTGACATCCTTCATAAAACCTCTTATCGTTTGAGAACAGTGGTGTGTGATTTTATTATAGGGTTTTTATGCTGTTTGTTTCCAACCAGTGTTTCAGGGGGCAAAAGTACACCACAAGTCATTAGCATAATGGTCACAGAATAAGGACATCTCAGGGACCCCTGAGATGTCTGATGCATTGGGTCGTGGGACAATCTCAGGGACCCCTGAGATGTCTGATGCATTGGGTCGTGGGACAATCTCAGGGACCCCTGAGATGTCTGATGCATTGGGTCGTGGGACAATCTCAGGGACCCCTGAGATATCTGATGCATTGGGTCGTGGGACAATCCCAGGGACCCCTGAGATATCTGATGCATTGGGTCGTGGGACAATCTCAGGGACCCCTGAGATGTCTGATGCATTGGGTCGTGGGACAATCTCAGGGACCCCTGAGATATCTGATGCATTGGGTCGTGGGACAATCTCAGGGACCCCTGAGATGTCTGATGCATTGGGTCGTGGGACAATCTCAGGGACCCCTGAGATGTCTGATGCATTGGGTCGTGGGACAATCTCAGGGACCCCTGAGATGTCTGATGCATTGGGTCGTGGGACAATCTCAGGGACCCCTGAGATATCTGATGCATTGGGTCGTGGGACAATCTCAGGGACCCCTGAGATGTCTGATGCATTGGGTCGTGGGACAATCTCAGGGACCCCTGAGATATCTGATGCATTGGGTCGTGGGACAATCTCAGGGACCCCTGAGATATCTGATGCATTGGGTCGTGGGACAATCTCAGGGACCCCTGAGATGTCTGATGCATTGGGTCGTGGGACAATCTCAGGGACCCCTGAGATATCTGATGCATTGGGTCGTGGGACAATCTCAGGGACCCCTGAGATATCTGATGCATTGGGTCGTGGGACAATCTCAGGGACCCCTGAGATATCTGATGCATTGGGTCGTGGGACAATCTCAGGGACCCCTGAGATATCTGATGCATTGGGTCGTGGGACAATTTCAGGGACCCCTGAGATATCTGATATATTGGGTCGTGGGACAATCTCAGGGACCCCTGAGATATCTGATGCAGTGGGTCGTGGGACAATTTTGGGTCCCAACTTAAGCCAAAACCAATTGAGTCTTGAAGCCCTTTACTATAAAAACATTATATATTCTTTGTCATCTGAGCTATATCTCCAAAGTTATGGAGAAAAAGTTAGACGTCTTGCCTCTTTTCTCCTCTGAGTGATGTCAGCGGAGGACAGTGTATCGGTGCCAAATTTTAATTAAAGCTTGGTGAAAACTGACGATATAAAAATTCCATAGCCCGTAGTCTCTGAGAGGGATACTACAGGGGCATACAAAAAAAACGTATTTTCATTGTTAATAATTTGATTAATAGACCTACGCTTACTAGAATACACAGAGCTTTTTAGGAATTCAAATGAAAACAGCCGCGCACTACAGCCAAATACTCAGTGTCACAGTTCCCTGGGCAGTCCGCGAATAAAGGTCCTGCTAAACAGCAATACAATAGAACTCTTAGGCAACATGAGAGATGGGGGGGAAATGATGGAGAGAGGCAGAGGGACAGAGCACTGTCAGCAGGGGAGGACAAGACAATAGCGAGCTAAAGAGATAAAGAAAATGGGAGAAACTGGGTGGAAGACATTCTTCTCTTTCATCATCTTGTTCTTCTCCTCTGCTGTGCATTTTGTTGCACCGGGGGACACCCCCTGAGTCTATTTATCATTAACACGCCCCCTGCATTACTGTACACGCATGCACATGTGAACACAGTCACGCACGCACGCATGCACGCACGCACGCACGCACGCACGCACGCACGCACGCACGCACGCACGCACGCACGCACGCACGCTGTATGTGGATACGTATACGTACAGACACATATATACACCTACTGTAGGTGGGTGCACAAATCTACACACAAACACACATGCACTTGAATAGACACACAGACACAGACACACACACACACACACACACACACACACACACACACACACACACACACAGTAAGCCGAGAAATGCCAATTCATTGTGCTGCTGCAAAACAAAAAGGACTCCGTTTTGGAGCGAGGCCAACGCAGGGGAACAATCCATTGGGGGAGGCAGAAATCACTGACTGAAGCTATTTACTTTCCCTTGCACGGAGAAAGCTCCACCAGCTCCATTCTGCATTCCTGCACAAACTTTACCACGTTGCTCCACTTGCTGCATGGAGAGGAGGACGATGGAGAAAGAACTAAGCGTCCGCAGCGGTTTTACGTCACACTTGACGATGACGTGATATATTCCTCCTCAACAGTGTGGTCGTACGACGGTGTCGCACGCCCAAATCTACAAGCTCATGGCGCACTGTGAGCTTGTACAGTATAAATTTAACTTAACAAAGCTGATTTACTAGACTGTAAGAGAACAGTGCACATCATTCTGTCATATGCTGTATGCACTGCTGAACATTGTACAATATTTATATTTATAAAAAACATTGGAGAAACTCAACTGTCTCACAGTGAAGAACACTTCTAACTTGTACTATAGATGGATGGATGACATTGTCTTCCCTCATCCTCTCCTCTCTTTGCAGGGACGGTGATGACTCCTAACTACCTGCGCTCTCCAAAGATCAGCGTGTCTCCATACTGTGACTGCAGCAGTACCGGCAACAACAAGGATGAATGTGACAAGTTCACTGAATTCTTCACTGACAACACCTGCCTCCGTGAGTCACACACATGCTCGCACAGTGCCCCAAGCGTGCACACACACACACACACACACACACACACACACACACACACACATGCTCGCACAGTGCCCCAAGCGTGCCCAAGCACACGCGCACAAGCGCGCACACACACACACACACAAACACACACACACACACACATGCTCGCACAGTGCCCCAAGCGTGCGCGCTTGGGCACGCACACACACACACACACACACACACACACACACACACACACACACACACACACACACACACACACACACACACTCACACACTCACACACCTTTTATTCTGTTTGGTCCCCTTTTCTTCTCTGGCCTATTCTGCGGTGTGTTCTGTTGTGTTCTCTAAACTGGACCCTCGTCTGGTTCTGACAGACTGGTAGTGTGTGCAGGCTGGGTGGTGTGTGATAATCCGGTTGAAGTATTCCTTTGGTACGGCGACTGCGGTGGCGACAAAGTCACTCATAAGTGACTCATAAGATATGAGACAAAGGGCCCTATTAAGCAAGACGAAAAACCCATGCGGTAATACAGATTTCGCCCTCGCTCTGCGCCTTTTCGTATTATGGAAGCCGTGGTGAGCGCTCACTCATATGGAATACCACGTTCCTGCATAATTTAGCATTGGGGGAGTGTCCATATGTTAATTATTTTCGCTTTGCGCTAATTGCTATTAAGCCCCTTGACCTAAAAACACTCATACCGATACCGCCTGGGTCTGACCACGTCTTAAAAGCAAAAAGCACTGTTTGATTTTACACTTGAGCGGCTCTGGAGTGCTGCTGGAGTGTTGCCATGTCTGTTTGCTTTTTATTATAAGCGGCTTCTTTTTCTGCAAAGTTGCTTGTAAATATTGGTAGTTGTGGTTGCTTTTCTTGTTTCTAAAGTGCTTATTTGGGCTTTTCTCCTAATGTTGTTTAAACCAGTGATCCTCACACAGCGACATTCCCATGTCAAGGACCCCCAGATGAATGCATTTGCCCAACTAAGCCAGTGACCCCCATGACAGATTTGTGTTTTTAAATGTTTCAATAACATCTTTCAAAAATATTATTGTCACTTTTTTCAAAGATTACTTTTGAAAATAGCAGATCTACCAGCTCACAATGCATCACATTAATTCATTAAAACTATGAACTCTGACTGCAGGGGGATATATATTTATAATGATCATTATAACAATGTGCAAGAAAATATGTAAAAAGAAGGAAGAACTTTATTCATTATTTATTTGTGGACAATCAAAATATGCTGGAAATTTTAATGTGGTGTCATTAAAATGAATCTTGATATGGCAGACTCACTATCTAGAAAATAAAAACATGGCACTTCATTTAAAATAGGTTGTAGACCCCTGTTATATGCGATTCTTTAGGGAGTATGTTTATAGACCTATTTACTTGTTTCTATGAGACATGGCAACAGCAGGAGACGAGCTTTCTGGCTCAAACGTTCAAACGTTGAGATTGTTAAGGGTCATATATCGCTCATTTCTCAACCTTTAAAAAAAATTAAAACATCTCCATAATCACTGGGAAGTTAGCTTTCATATGCTGTATCACACCCGACTCAATTCTTCTTCAATAAAATGCTACGAGCGAAGACCATAACATTGGGGCCGCAGCAATACGCATGGCGCACGTATGGCATTTCAACTCATTCCTTCGTCGTGACTCGAATGAAATAAAATAAAATAAACGTTATTTTACTGGTGTTTTTCAATAGAAACAAATAAAGAGCGTGTGTGCAACAGTCAGTGCATATACGTGCATGCACTATAGGCTATATTTCCTCCTTGTCGGGATGGTGAGCTGAGCTCTTCACAGCCCGTTTGTCTTTCATATTATTCTTATAATATTTGATATTATAAACACTCATGGTTCTCTCATTTCTCAACCGTTTTTTAAAATGTAAAAATCCCCATATTCCTTAGGAATCTTGCTTTCATTCGCTGTATGGTACATGGTTCTATTTTTATCGAATTAAACAATATCAAACGAACTTGTATGTTCGGGGGTTAGACGATTCTGGGAACATTACGCATGGATTGCCAATTTGCCAGCCAATGCTGCGTATCTACTCGCAGTTCCATTCCGATCTGAAAGGTATAGGTAGGTGCATGCCATTTCAAAGTCTTAGTTATTCATTTATGAATCAAATCAACTAGAATAAAGATTTTTACAGCTGTTTTTCATGCTTACAACAGAAACAAATTAAGTGATGATGTGCGTATATCTCCCTCCCTTAGCATATGGCTGCGCCGCTGTAATGACTTTCCAATGAAAACTGCAAGTTACTTAACAAAATAGAGACATAGGCCTACAAGCTATGCACATCATGGCTGTGACAGCTTGTGGATCTGTTCTTTTGAGGCATAAAGGTGACAGCATGCAGTGCAATATGAATAATTAACCCAAATGTGACAAAGTCATGTCATGTCTATGGTGCCAGTCTGCAGAAAATTTCCAGAAATGTAATACCACTTGCCGAAAAGGGCGCATTCCATGAGGACATCAGCTGGTGTCGTAAAGAGAATAGTACGGACATGTTCATTGGGTAAGCCTCAAAACTCCCTGAAACACTCCCATGACTAATTCAAGGCCGTTTTGCTCACACCATGGGGTGTCGAAAGCGCTTCTCACCTGGCCCATAATTGTAATATGACATTGCACCCGCCCCCACGTCTTAAAAACTGTAAAATTATATGTAATTAGATTCCACTTGCTTAATAGGGCCCAAAGTATCGTGACTAATGCAGCAGGGCTGACCTTGCTGGCGCTAGCCTATCTATAAAGTATGCTACAGTACAGGCAGTACACAATCAAATATACACTGTGTCTCAAGCTCAAGTACACAGACTCAGATGTACATGGGCAACTCATGATATAACATGTTCTATTCTATTCTACACTTCATTCCATTTCATTTAATGTAGAGGACAAATGCCAGGTATGTGAAAAGGTACTTGGCAAATACCACAAGAACTCCTCTCCTCTCCTCTCCTCTCCTCTCCTCTCCTCTCCTCTCCTCTCCTCTCCTCTCCTCTCCTCTCCTCTCCTCTCCTCTCCTCTTCTGCTGTCTTTTCTCCGTTCCTCTACTCCAGTTGTTTGATGCTGGTTTCTGTAGACCGACAGACATCCAATAACAAAGATAGACTATTTACATAATGTGCAATTGCGCACCCCATATAGTAAATACAAATGAAATGCTCATCATCATTTTGCAAAGCGTGTGAAGGGGAGCTCCTATTATGTGGTGGTCATAATGCGTGCGCACCCGTGTGTGCGTGCATGCGTGCGTGTGTCTCAAGGAAATAAAGAATAATTGTTTACCGTCCTGGGAGGGGGTGTCAGAGAATCAATGGAACCGTGTCTTAATGTGTCTGAAAACCCCTAAACAATTAGTTGTATCCTCTCCTCTCCTCTCCTCTCCTCTCCTCTCCTCTCTACAGTACAGTATTTTTTGTATTTGTAATACTAATAAGGCTGCGTGCGTGCGTGCGTGCGTGCGTGCGTGCGTGCGTGCGTGCGTGCGTGCGTGCGTGCGTGCGTGCGTGCGTGCGTGCGTGCGTGCGTGCGTGCGTGTGTGTGTGTGTGTGTGTGAAGATCTGCATGCATGCACATGGACACAGTTATACACTTAAACATTACAGTATGCAGGCTGAAAGACTACACACAATACAGGCGTGTTGTCAAACAATCATGTCTGCATGGGTGTGTGCATGTGTTTTAACTGTGTCAACATGTGCATGTCTTAGCGTCCCATGCATGTGAATGGGTTCTGCATGTCTGAGTGCATGTTTTAATGTATGTGTGCGTACGTGCGTGCATACAGTATGTTTGTGTTTAATCTGCGTACATGTGTGTTTATGTGTGTGCGTGTGTTGGATCATCATGTGGGTTAAGCTGTACTGTCTGTACTGCCTCTCTCTCCATCCATTACTCGCTTTACCTTCTCTCTGGGGACCCCAGCGGAGGAATAACACTCCACTATATGACAAGCTTCTCTCTCTCTCTCTCTCTCTCTCTCTCTCTCTCTCTCTCTCTCTCTCTCTCTCTCCCCCCCCCCCCCCCCCCCCCTTGTTCCTCCTATTCTCGTACACTTCCAGTAGTCTCGCGTGGCCAGACTGTTTTTTCAAATGCTTCCGTCATACAGTCTGGAGCATGGAAGCTCTGCTCATGAGTAAGCGATAAAGCGAAGGGAAGCCTCTCATCCAGTTCCGTTTCGTCTTTACAGTCGCACAAATTTATCCTAATATAAATCAAAATCATCTAAGCATATATAGCTTGCTGCTTAGCAGAAATAGAAAAAATATATATATTTTCTTGAACGGAAATGCCAGCTTCCTTACTCGGATTTTAGGAGGTGTAGTTCCAGATTCTATATAGCATTCGGAGATTGTGGAATAGTTGTAATATACAATTTAATATAGGTATGATTTTGCCCACTCAATTCATAATTAACTTTCCAATTTTGGGGCTCTGGCTCATGGACTAAGGACCAGGCCAGTTCAACCCTGGTGGAAAAGGGGCCAGGGACAGACTAGAGACATGCACTTTTCTGCCGTAGCACTTTTCCTATACACGTTTGTTGAATTTGGCTGTGCCAAGAGGACGCATAGAACACATTTAGGCCTGAGGCCGATTCTACACATGTCTTCTAAATCCTAACAGTTTTCTGAAAAACGTAATGTTGCTATTCAGTGGTTCTCAAAAATGTTCATGTCATGGACCCGCTGAAAATTATATGTATTTGACCCCCATCTCAAAATATGTTATTCCAGGGACCCTCAGAAGCAAAGATGTTAGCTTAAAACTGCTTTAAAAAAACTTTAAAAGAATGTACAGTATATATTCAAATATTTGCACAAATTCACGATAAAAAAGAAAAGAAAAGGAAAAAGGAAAAAGATATAGCTCATGCAGCACGAAGTGACATACTATGAGCTTGTATGTCTGCTATTTCTGAAAAATCTGAATAGCCACTTTGGATATTTTTCCAAAGTACAGTATAAACTGACACATTTCCCGGATTTCATTAGTTAAAACGTCTCATTACACAGTGAAATCCTGAGTGTTCACTTAACGCTTGAGAGTGTAAAAAATCACACCCGTGTGAAGTGAGTGGTGCAACTCCGTGTGGGGGTTCCAGACCCACAGGAACACACCCAGGGTGCCGGCCCGGTTCCGTCGAGCCGCCCCGTGTCCGAAACGGTATAGAAATGACAGAGTTACCATGTGGGGGTCCCCAGGGGTGGGGGGGAGTTCCAGACCCCCAGGAACGCGCCGAGGGGGCCGGGTCGGTTCCGGCATGCCGCCCCGCGTCCGAAACGGTTGAGAAATGAAAGAGTTACCGTGTGGCGATCCCTCTACTGTACCCTCTACTGTACAGTACTGTACTGTACTGGCAAACCCGAAAGCATCATATATACAGTTAATATGTGCGTGTGTGTTTGTGTGTGCGTTAGGTTGCGCACAGGTGGTGAAAAACAACCATGCTGTTTTCGTGCTCCTACCCAGCCAGCCATAACCTGACTCCGCCAGATGGGGCAGCAGAGAGTACACTGGGTTCCCCCCTCCTGCTCCCATCTGGGAACTCTCAGGCAGACTTGATGCCCGGCCGCAGCACTGTGTATGCCTTGACCCCGCCTCTAGCTGCCGCTGATTGGCCAGGCCGTTTTGTGGCCGGAGCATCAAGTCTGCCTGAGAGTTCCCAGATGGGAGCAGGAGGGGGGAACCCAGTGTACTCTCTGCTGCCCCATCTGGCGGAGTCAGGTTAAGCCAGCCAGCCAGCTATACCCACACACATAGCTCCGTAAGGGAAATGGACCTTTAAGGGTCTAAAGGATTTTGCTCTTTATCTGCTGGGAGTCAACTGATCCAAGCGCCAACATTCATAATGGACTGCACAGTAAATGTCACACACAGCAATATGATGGTATCATGTTTGTTCAAACACACCACACTGTTTGATTCTCTACAAGGGCAAGAGAACGCTGTTGTCATTAATACTTTGTGGCTGATCCTGCATGTGTGTACGTACAGTATATGACGGTGTATGTGTGCACGTGTGTGCGCGTGTGAAAGAATCAGCAGTGTTATTGACTTTGTTTCCATGACATTCCGTGTCTGTACCACAGGTGACGTACTGTATGTACTATAGTGATGTATTAGTGGTGCCTGCCAGGAACTAAAATGGCTAATGTCTCAGGCTATGCCCTTTTGACTAGATTGCTTTATGCTCTAATACTTTCATGAATTGAACAGTCTGGGTTTCTTTTTCTTTTACAAATACTGCCAGAAGTTTGTGTTGACGGAGGTTGCATTCAAGTTTCATTTCAGTGGAAACTGGCATTTAGCATTCTCTTTGAAATCAGATGGGAGAAATATAGTAGCTACGAAATAGCACTAGCTGTACACATACAGTGGTTAGAGTGTCCGCCCTGGGAGGTCGGGGTTCGATCTCCGGCCGGGTCATATACCAAAGACTCTGAAAATGGGACCCAGTGCCTCCCTGCTTGGCACTCAGCATCCAGGGTTGGATTGGGGGTAAGTCCCTGGTAGCGTCACATCCAGGGGGTGTACTTGTACATCACGCTACAGAAACAGGAGATAGGCTCCTGCCCTATGGGCCTCATGGCTCGGCAAGGCTTACTTACTTTACACACTATTTCTGTACTAATTATGGTGTGCATTAGGGATGGGAATCAGCAGGGACCACCCAATATGATGTTATACAGATACTTAGGAGGACTGTTAGAACTTAGAAGTTCATGCAACGGCTGGATGTATCTGAAAACAGTATAATTGTGGCCCTCACATGCCACAATATGAGCTGTTCTCGCTGTACATCCAGACTAAGGGTACTACACTGGTTAAAATCCTTGTATGTTCTGCCTGTGGGTCAAGTTATGTACTATTTATTTTACATATTTGAATGATCTCATATTGCCTGTCGTGTTTCTTTTATGTTGTTGTACCGTGCTTATGGACCTGAGTCTAAAGTTTGAATTGCATTGAAATTAGGGTGCCTTTTAAGGTCCTAGTGTGGTGTCACAGGCTTATTATGTGTACAAATATAACCAAATGGACCCTTGGTTACATTTTGTACAAGTCACTCTTAAATTTTCACTCAGGATGTGTGAGAGAGGGTCACATCAGAAAGATCAAAGATTTGGTCTGGAGCTTGTGAACAGGCCATTATTGGAAATTGATGTTAATAACCTACAGTCCTTAGG
>NC_136791.1:35460082-35462582 GCF_951216825.1 Electrona antarctica
ATACTTTAAAGTCGGAACACAACAGCGATTGTAACTTATTAAATAATTATTCAATAAAACAAAGTCAAATAATGACCTATAATATATATTCTAATATATTCTGTCTATATGCAGGACATGCGTGAAAAGCACCGCCTGGTGAACTTTGACGCTTGGTTCAGCCATGGATAATGTGTATCAGGCCTACACAACACTGCAGGGAGAGCATAAAACATGTCTTTATGGAGGTTCAGCCCAGGTCAAATATGTCCCATGTGTTCTCTGTGAAATACGGTGAGGGATGGAGAAACATGCAGAGCTGACGCTTTCTGGGCCGTCATGGTGCTGCAAAGGTCAAAACGTTGTTTACAACCTTGACCTTTACGACCCAAAAGTGTATCATCTCTTCGGGGCAGCCTACTGATCATTCTAAGTTTCATGAACATTTGTCTATTCATAATAATATAAGCCTTTAATGGGTTTAATTATTCTGGGCCTTTAATGAAACTCATTAAACTGTGTTTCAATAACCTTTTGTAGTAGCATACTGTATATGTGACAATAGTATGATTCCCAACCCTTCTATATGCAGTATAGTTATCAGACAATGGTACGTATAGTGCGTGCGTGAGTGCGTGCGTGCGTGCGTGCGTGCGTGCGTGCGTGCGTGCGTGCGTGCGTGCGTGCGTGCGTGCGTCTTTTGCTTATTGTTATACACACTTTAATACCCGTCAAGGTTCACATTGTATCTGTCAGACAAAGGTTACACTGGTTCCTACAAGTTACATCACCCAGCTCTTATTGTTGACAGGTATACGCTTTTGTCTTGGTATGTTCTTTGTCAACATTCGATAGAAGGGGCAGAGAGCATGCTGTGTGAGGGTTAATAGACAGGAATGTGGGAGAAACGGTAAAGGCTCAGTCCATATACAAAGCCATGTCTTTCCTCTAGATCGGTGGTTCATAAACATGTTGGCCGTGTCAACTAAGCCCAAACTGATATCTATTTGGGCCCCACTTTAAAACACTTTTCATGCCACCACTTACTCCAGGCACTGTGGTCACCAGTGCCAGCAAAATGCACGAAAAAGGCTACGAAGAAGACCCCGTGAATCGGCCCTGTGAACCGGAAGTAGTAATCGGCTATTTCCGTGCCACCGTCGGTACCCTTCTCTAGCCTCAGAAACGCTAATATGCTAACTGGAGCCTCGAGCAATTTTTTTATTGAGCTCCTAACATCGTCCCTCACCTCATATCACCTCATCTGAGCCTCAATTCAGAGAAAAACGGAGCTAAAGGTCGCCACCATTACAGGAGTCTATGGAACGGCCATCTTGGTGAGGTAAAAAGAAAACGAGCCGAGTGTTGTCTAGCGATGTGGAACGCTACTATGCGGTGAATATTAAATAGGTTATTTATACTATACTATAAAGACCATAGAATGTAAATATATGGGATTGGCATGCATGCAAGTGTTGGGATTTATTTCGTCAGGCAGTTCCATACACACCCCTTTGCTCTGAGAAAGTAGAATTCAAGGCTATGTATCAGTTAGACTTTTTGCATAAAGGTTGAAGGGGACTATGTGCGTACGACATGCGTTTGTGCGTGCGAGTGGCTAAGCGTGCGTGTATGGTGTTCCTGGGACTGGTAGTACTATCATCTTCTCAGCTTGTCTGAGAACACACGGCTGTATTCTCCATAGACAGCTAGGTCACACTGCAGGCACAATGTGGTGACTTCAAATACAGCTTTGACTTGACACACATTCCTAGATGTGCACCATGGGCAGAATCCAGCTCGATGGCATATCATCATTTGAGGTGGGCCGTCTACATAAAGACATGTCATCATTTGAGGTGGGCCGTCTACATAAAGACATGTCATCATTTGAGGTGGGCCGTCTACATAAAGACATGTCATCATTTGAGGTGGGCCGTCTACATAAAGACATATCATCATTTGAGGTGGGCCGTCTACATAAAGACAAACAAAACAAAGACACATTTCACTGATGGAGGTCCTGCTGTCTGACACTGATGTAGACTGAGTTGGAAAATGTGTGAGTCAGCTTTGGGAGTATAAGTGAAATATTTATACCCACACAGGTGCACGATACCTATACCACAGTGGTTCTCAAGCTTTTTTTGAGCTTTGGACCGGCATATTTAAAATGATTCTCAAGGACCATCCCATCCCACCAGCCCACAACAACATACATAGTATGCCGGAAAGACAGCCTGAGGTCACGCTGAAACAACAGAGCTTCTTACGGCACAGTTGAGAAGCAGGAGTTGAACAATTAATTACTTGCGCGAGCAAGTACTTAATTGTACTGTACAAGTACTCCCTTGACTCCCTCGGCCAATCAGGGATTTTACATTTTTGGTGGCCCCCTCGGCCAATCAGGGATTGTGTATTTTTGGTGGCGTTGCTCGGCTAATCCAATCAGGGATTGGCTGATGACGTAACTATGTATGTATGTAAAAACGGTGCTTCCTGAATCCTGATTGGCCGAGGG
>NC_136791.1:35467582-35470082 GCF_951216825.1 Electrona antarctica
TGTGTGTGTGTGTGTGTGTGTGTGTGTGTGTGTGTGTGTGTGTGTGTGTGTGTGTGTGTGTGTGTGAGTGAGAGAGAGAGAGAATGGGAGCTTTTGAGAGACCCTCAAAGCTTCCATTCACATATATACAGTACCTACACTATGAGTGGTGACTATTTCACTACACTACACCAAATCAAACGCTTTATGTGGTTACTTTTAAAACATTAAAACCGGGAAAGCATCTGTGTAATTTTTGATTTTTGTATTGGCTATCAAATATAGCAGATGTACAAGCTCACTGCGAGCTTGTATACATCTGCTATTTTTGAAAAATCGTTAAAGTGTGAGAACGGCTGATTTAGAAGGCATATTGAATCGGCCTCAGGTCTTAACTAGATGAAAATATGAAAGCATGCCCAAGCAAACAAGAGTATAATAGAATTACAAAGTTATGTTTGAAGGCTTTGCTTTCAAATTTAGTGAAAAGCAATGGCCTTCATACAAAGGTCCTCTCCTTGGGAAATGAATACTGTGTTGTTATCTTGTTCCTGTTATCCCGTTCTTCAAAGGAGGAGACGAGATGGACTTTTCTGTCCACAGGGAAAGTTCCAAAATAAAGCAGAAAACAGAAAGCCAATAGACTCAGCATCAGAAGACACAGGACCACTGCACAGCTGAGCTTCTGGTTCATATTCTGTCCCACATTTTCAAACAAAGTCACAAAAAGTGCAACATAGTTGGGGAATAAAACAAGCGATGAAACAAATCCCACATCTGTTGGTAGACTAAAACACAAACATGACAATAACAGCAGCTGAAATGTATTATTTCTCTTATGCTTTTTATCTCTTCCGTCCCTCTAGTTTGCTGGACAGCTGGAGTCCGTGTGTTACTTATAAGAGCGGATGTGCCCCGTTGATGTATAGATCCACATGGCATAGCTGGGAGGCAGAGTCGGTTTGGGGGAAACATGATTTCCCCAAGCTGGTATAGCGACGTTTTCAAACTTTGTAAAAACGTTGTAAAAACCAATTGACGATGTTGAAGACGCCTGGTTTAAAACATAAAATACTCAGTGTAACACTGTTTGTGTTCAGACAATCATACAGTATACAACATTTTTTTGTAGCCGGATTTTTGTATAGGCGACCATAAATATGACCTTGTTCTTCTAATCGGTTTCTGTGACATTATTTGGTAACACATTTTAATTTCACACAAAGTACTATAACTATAATTATGTTAGCGTCCACACTGATGAATGATGTGTTCTGTAAACAGCAGTCCAGCTGTGTCAGAGCTCACATTGAGGGAGAGAGCAGGAGATAGAGAGAGGAAGATACAGGACTCCAAGATGCTGTGGAGCAAATTCATCATTATGCATTTAGGCAAAGTATTAACTAAATATATCAGTTCAGTGTATTTTGAGCTGAGAAAGCATGAAAATCCATGTAAACATTTTGAAGCCCTTTTCAGGGAACCCTGAGGATTTTACTGTGCTGGCTGGAGAACTCGACCCCTGTAAGTAATTAAGAGAGCGTTTATATTTGTGCTGATGCATCCATAAAAGCTTGTTGCCTTTCAACTGATATATACGCTCAGAGGAACACATGACTGATGACATAAAGACTAGGGAAAAAACAAAAAACACAACACTTTTGTCCCCCCCATTTTGATCCCCCTTTCACCGTCTTTACATAACGATGATAAAAGTCCTGCCCACGCTTTGGCCTGGTGTTCGCCCGGTGTCAATTGCACGCAAAGACGTTTGAAGCCAAAGGCAGCGTCTTTGAAGGGAAACCAGTAGAGCAGTTAGAGTTCATTCCTGATGCGTTCCGGGGGGTGAGAATTCCCCTCTTCACACAAAATGTATATGCAAATGCACATGTAAACACACACACACACACACACACACACACACACACACACACACACACACACACACACACACACACACACACACACACACACACACACACACACACACACACCAAATAAAACATGCACACAGTCAAATATCCACAGACGCACACATGCACAGAAGAGCTAGCGTGGGATCGTCCTATCCCCTCGTCCCAAAGGAGCCAGTTAAAAGAGTTTGTGGTTTGAACATAGACAATGTGGACTGCAGCTTCCGACCAAACTCAACAGGGGATGCGTTAGGAAATGACCTCAACTCCACTTTACAAGCATTATGTTTACTCAGGGAACAACATGTGGTCACACGACATGGGCTCAAGCATTATTATGGTGTGCGTGCGTGCGCAGGGCTGGACTGGGTCAAAAATTCGGCCCTGATATTTGGCCCAGACCAGCCCACCACAACCGCCAAGCAGATAGCAGATACTCTACCGCCCCGCTCTGTCGAGGCACACACAAACAAACAAGCCCTAATAACACCACTTTTATAACGAAAAACATCCCTCCATGTGTAAAAAAATATTAAAAATGCCCACCGGGCCAGTCCAGGCCACTTGACGTGCGTGCGTGCGTGCGTGCGTGCGTGCGTGCGTGCGTG
>NC_136791.1:35475082-35497582 GCF_951216825.1 Electrona antarctica
ACACACACACACAGCTGCTCAGCCCTGTCATTTTATATCACAACCAAAGATACAGTGCTTAAGGTAGGTGTGAGCGTGTATGCTGTGTACATTTCTGTGTGCCCCTAACTACATAGTATGTCTATGTGCATTTGTGAATGGATCCTCCTTGTGTGCAGCAGTGTGTCTGTTTGAGTCATTGTTACCATGTACCCTCTCAACTCTCTCAGAGACAGCCCCTCTGGTCAAGGTGAGCAGGGTCAGGTGAGCTCGTGTGCATGATGGCGTGGGTGTGTGCGTGTGAGTGCGTGCGTGTGTTTGGTGGATATGTGCAGTTGATGAATCAGTCTAGACAGAGCGATTATATTTGGACATAAAAAGGGGGCGTGATGTGCAGCAGACAGTGTCGGGTTTTAGTGTATTGTGTGGTATTGTGTGTGGTATTGCGTGCGGTATTGCGTGCGTGCGTGCGTGCGTGACACAGAGAGACAGCCTGTATGTATGCGTTTGTGAACGGGAGAAAGTGACTGTGTACTTGTGCGCAAGGCATGCATCTGTGTGTGTCTGTGCACATGCCTATGCGATAGTGTGTCTGCATTCCAATGTATATGCTATTGCATTTTTGTGCAATGTGTACATGCCTATGCATTGTGTGTACATGCCTATGCATTGTGTGTGTGTACGTGCGCGCGCTTAACACCCTCTCTGACAAAGTCCTTGAGTGGGCTACAAGGACAAGGTAGTGCATGCCCGTCATCTTTTCGACTGCCCGGCGGCCAGTAAATCAGCTGTAAAACGCCTAATTAACTCTGCTGGGCTGTAAACAAACGATGGCACACTACACAGGTCCTATACCGGATAACTGCAAGGCGCGCGCACGCACGCACGCACGCACGCACACGCACACGCGCGCGCACACGCACGCGCACACGCACACGCACACGCACACACACACACAGTGTCCCGACAGACCGACAGAGAATTCAGAGAGGGTGAGAGACACTAGACTAGAGCTTAAGGGATAAGAAGGAGAGACAGCACACAAGAGAGAAAGATAGAAAGTGTTGGAGAGTGCTGGAAGCATGTGAGATGAGTGGAGACAGACAATTGAGGAAGCTACTGCTCAGGTGTTGTGGCTGGTTCAACTTGCTTAGAATACCATATAGGTACTGACATGAAGCTGTCGTCACTCAGTGTGAGTTGTTCTGGATTAAAAAACATCAATAAAGATCAGCTGAAAGTCTAACAATATAAAAGCTAAGGTAAGCCAAGGTAATGTCAAGCGCACATCTATTTGCTTCACAGCACGTTTGGCTTCATCCTTCCCTGCAGCCAGGAGCCAGGAGAGGTGTGCCAGGCAGACAGTCCATCATCAAACTACCCATCCGTCCACCCGGCCTGGCCAGCCAGACGAAGCGGGAGAGAAATGATAATGCCGCAGCAATGAAGCCAATCACATGCTGCATTACGCCTCCTGGTCTGCAGCGCGCACACACCAAAGCAGCACCTGGGAGCTCAAATTACCGTGGCTGTCGGGCCGGGGAACGGCGGTGTAATGTGCTGTTTACTGATTCCTCGTTGTACTCCTGTGGAAATTACAAGTTTAACAACGCGCCGTGCAGAGTGTCTAACACTTAACACCTCGGCTCTTGTTAACACTTCTGTGGTAACACCGGCAGAACTCTGTCGGAGTTGTCAGCGTGTCTGATGCACACGGCTGCGTTGCTGCGTGTTTTAGCATGCGGTAGAGAATGAGACAGAGAGAGAGAGAGAGAGAGAGAGAGAGAGAGAGAGAGAGAGAGAGAGAGAGAGAGGGAGAGAGAGGGATGAAATACTTTGGTGGGGGCACACAATCACACGGGGTGTATCAGGAAGTTTGAATCGCTATTCCGATTCAGAAAATAACCGATAAGAGGAGCAAGCTATAAGGAACAGGAAACAGACGCAGAAATGGGAGAAAGCGATAAAAAGACAAAAAGATGGGAGAGAGGGGGAAAAAGGCATAAAGTACAAAGAGACACAGAAGTTGTGTGAACAAAAAAAGAAAAATGGTCAGACTGGTCAGGCGAGATATGGCCAAAGCATTTCCGGGGGTCCCCAGCCAAAAACGTTGAGAACCCCTGCTGTACTGTACTGTACTGTACTGTACTGTACTGTACTGTACTGTACTGTACTGTACTGTACTGTACTGTACTGTACTGTACTGTACTGCACTCGTACTGTACTGTACTGTACTGTACTGTACTGTACTGTACTGTACTGTACTGTACTGTACTGTACTGTACTGTACTGTACTGTACTGTACTGTAATATACACTGTACTGTACTACTGTTTACTCTCTGTACTGTACCATACTCTGTACTGTACTGTACTGTACTGTACTGTACTGTACTGTACTGTACTGTACTGTACTGTACTGTACTGTACTGTACTGTACTGTACTGTACTGCACTCTGTACTGTGCTCTACTACGGACGGACATAGCTGGTAGTTGGAGAGGCTGCGCCACTCAAACACATTGAGAGAACCACATGCACCCTGAACCCACGTGTGCTCTGCACGAGATGCTGATGTACCCCAAACGCCAGGTGCATTGATAAGAACATATCTCACGCTACATTACTGCCCCAATAAGACCATGCTGGATGAACTACATCAGCATCTCATGTTGTAGAACGTGTGTGTTAGATGGCTTAATCAATGCCACACGCTGCTGCCTGCTTAGGCCTGATGAATGTTTTAATCAGCGCAGGGAGACAGGCTAACGGCTACGCCTGCTCAGGGCCTGATGACTTGGACTGGCTTAACAAACAGACGCATTTAACCACTTCAACCCTATAGAGCGTCGCAGTCCCGCCCCCTCGAGAGACCCGGAAAATAAATCCCTGTTCATTTTCCTCATAGACTTTTCAGAAAGTATTTATTTAAAGACGTTTACGCTGCGGACAAAGCCAACTCTTGTCGTGACAAATCATGACAATAAACACAATGTTTTGGGCCAAACAAAGAATTAGAAAGTAGAAAAAAACGGCAGGTTACAACACTTTTTTTGTTGTTTTTCTTCTTTGTAATTATTTGTTTGGTCCAAAATATTGTGTTTGTTGTCATGATTTGTCACGACTCGAGTTGGCTTCGTACGACGCTTAAAAGGTCTTTAAATAAATACTTTATGAAATGTCTATGGGGAAAATGCATTGGGATTCATTTCCTGGGCCTGGCGTCGTCATGAAAGGGGGCGGGACTGCGACGCTCTATACCGAGGCGTCTATCCTTGGCCCTCTCCCTCTACACCAAATCTCTTTGCTGAAAATAGCCGACCTACAAGCTTTCAAAATGCATCGTGATACGTTGTGATCTGTTATTTTTTCTGAATGTTGGCTATTAGGACATGGCCAGAATAGGAACGCTAGACTTCAAGGGCAGTATTATGCGTGTCTTAAGTACCAGGTCTTATTACCTGGAGGCGTGATCAATGCCATTTGGCTATTCTGAGTGGCCAAACAGCATTGACCACGCCTCCAGGTCTTAAGTTAAGTAATAAGACCTGGTACTTAAGACACGCATAATACTGCCCCAAGACTGGCAAGGCAGTCTGTTACCTGATGCTGCTGCAATGCTAAAGGCTAATCAAATAAATATACTTCATGTAACATATTTCAAGATCTAAAATAAACTCTCAACTTTGAATGGCTTACTGTACGTATCTAAGACATAACTGATATATGGGTCCATTTTTATACTCTCAAAATGTTATTAACACTTGGGATTTTACTTTACTAGAGTGTGTTTATGGAAAACTGTTTTATTTGTAGTGGTGCTTGCTTTTTTGAGCCAGACTTCATTACTGTGATGAATTCTGCAAAGCCAGCCAGTACAGACTATTAGTATTAGACTGCATCACATCTCAACCTCCACTGACTGCACTGATATGTAGGAGGAACAGAGAAAAAACTCATCTGACTGAGTAATGATGACAGTGGTCAAATGCATGCATACAACTCTGTGGACAGGCACAGGTGCACATGTGTGTATAAACAGATAAATGATGCAGCGTCACATCCTTAGCACCTGTCACAACAGAGCAGTAAGAAGGACCCATCCTATCGTATACATCTTGAAACGCACGCACGCACGCACGCACGCACGCACGCACGCACGCACGCACGCACGCACGCACGCACGCACGCACGCACGCACGCACGCACACATACACACACACACACACACACACAGAGAGAGAGAGCCGCGATTACTATTGATATGCATTCAATTATGTGCTCATTATATGCTTTTTGAAGCCTATAGTGCTGTGAGTGTAGACAGATAGGATTAACAGTGTGGCGTCTCTTGGCATAAAATATAACAATTGCTATTGAGAGAAGAATGTATCCAGCCAGGAGCGGCGCCCACAGGGGACACACCTCCAGGCCGACTAGAATGCCTCACAAAGGCTCCGAGCAGCATTTGAGGCAGAGCGTGGAGGCAAACAGCCAATAGCAGCGTCCCCTCTGCGGTATCAACATGAGGGAACACAACGCTCGGCCTTGCAGAGGGAGGCAATCACTGACCTGGATCCCCAAAGCATAAATACTCTCCTGGAAGCCCAAGGACATAAAGGCCTGCGCTTATCAGCCAGAGAATGGTGTCAGCTGAAAGCTGTTGGACATTTTGGCCCCAATTCTTCAAGCAAACAGACCTCACACAAGGGGAGAAATGGGTGACTCTCGGTGCGGCTCTCCCCGGTCACCTCATCAGTATGCAGAATAGTACAACGTGTCACGCGGTTGGTCACCTCGACACTCTTACCCCCCCCATTTTTTAGGGGACCTCTGCGAATGTCCGTCTGGATCTTCCATTTGGCGATCATCCACAACTTCCACATGTACAGTACACCCTATTTTGGCTGTGTATGTGTGTATGAATGTATACACTTTCTAAGCAGATTATCCTCACATCACATCACTATCAATAACATCTTATTTAGCCTTACTTATTATTGATTCACTAATTAACCATCACCACTGTGTACTGTATGTGTATATCAATGTCATAATAATTTTTGAGGCTCGGAAAGTCACTGTCACGGGGCAACCCGTGCCCTACTATAGACACTAGAAGACTCCACAAGGTAAAACTGAACATTGCAAACACACACTGCACAGCTGCTTCTATTAGTAATTAGTAATTAATAATTAGTCATCAAGCTCCTTGGAGGTGTGGCTATGTGTAGCATCATAATATACTCTCATCTGTGTTGCCTAATTCTATTACAAGTAAGACGCGCAAACGCGGGAAGCGAACGCAGCTCGTAAATTGCAATAACAACAATTAGAATAAATTACGTACTGTTTAAGGTTTTTTTTAAGTTAAGTTTTTTTAAATTAAATGTTTTTTCAAGTTATTTTTTTAGTGTGTGTATGTGTGCGTGCGTGTTTCTTTTTTAGGTTTTTTTTTTTAAAGTTTTTTCTTTACGTTTTTTTTTAAGTTAATTTTTTTTTAAGTTAAGTTTTTTTTGTGTGTGCGTTTTTCCTTTTGAAGTTTTTTTTTTAAGTTAAGTCTTTTTTTAAGTTAATATTTTTTTTAAGTTAAGTTTTTTGTGTGCGTTTTTCCTTTTTAAGTTTTTTTTTAAGTTAAGTTTTTTTTTAAGTTAAGTTTTTTTTTAAGTTAAGTTTTTTGTGTGCGTTTTTCCTTTTTAAGTTTTTTTTTAAGTTAAGTTTTTTTTTAAGTTAAGTTTTTTTTAAGTTAAGTTTTTTGTGTGTGCGTTTTTCCTTTTTAATTTTTTTTTTAAGTTAAGTTTTTTTTTAAGTTAAGTTTTTTTTAAGTTAAGTTTTTTGTGTGTGTGTGTGTGCGTGCGTGCGTGCGTGTGTGTGTGTGTGTGTGTGCGTGCATGTGTGTGTGTGTTTTTGTGTGTGATACAGCTGCGCCCTCTGGTGGTGGGCGGGTGGTGTTACAGCGTGACACACACACACACAGACACACAGACACACACACACACACACAGACGTGATCTGCTGGGTCTCATAGTAAATGCTCACTGCGTTCGCAATAATTGTTTTGTGATTTACTTGATGCATTGGAAAACAGTCAGACTCTAAGGAAATGTGTAATTGTATAGTTAGTCTAACTCTGACTCATGGGTCATGGTTTACCTTGTTTGAGTAGATTGTCCAATTACTAATCATTGTGGGTGGGTCTCACCTGGTATCTGGAAATGTTGAGGAGGGAATTGCACACCAAGGGAGACCTGCCAGGGTCCTCAGGGAAGGCATATCTGTTTTCAGTTTCTTTAGTTCTTGGTTTGTTGTTTTTGTCTTTGTTTAGTTATCAAGTGTTAATTTCTTAGTTTCGGTTTTTGAAAGTGTATTTTGGCCAGTATTATTTTGAAGGATTATGTTTTGCCTCAGACCTTGACAATCCTATATACTGTATGGGCTGTTCACTAGTTTGAGGTAAATCTACAGATCTACATTCTTGGACTTTGTCTTCTTGGAGCCTTGACTGCTCGGCAACTGTTACATTCTGTCACGGTGAGTCAAAGGGTAGGACGGACCCAAATGCACGACAAGAGCAGGAATGTTCAAATTAAATGATTTATTAAAGCAAAAAGCAGTAAAGCTACAAACAAAACAAATGAGTAGTGCAATAAGCAGTAGTCCAAAAATGCAGCCTTTCAGAATAGCAAAAACAGAACCAGGAACTCAGGTACAACACAGGGAACAAGGAAGTATGTTCTGACAGTGGGAGTGTGGAAAGAGTCCAGTCTTATAGGGAGCAGGGTAATTGCCGAAGGTGTGGAAGGGGCATGGCACTGTTGGGCTGAAGAGGGAGTGGGAACAGGTGTGTGACAGTGTGACAATGACTGAGTAGGAATGGAGAGTGGGAGTGGCTGACGTGGAAATGCAGACAGGGGAAGAGTCAAACCATGACACAGTCACCATTTTCACAAATGATAGAGAGTGATTTAAAATCACTTGCAGTAACTTTCAGATCATTTGGCAGCAAAAATGTTTTGCATTTAGCTTCCACTAATTGGAAGGATGTTAATTATGACATCTTTATCAGTGTGAGCCTGTGAGGTGTACAGTAAATGTTCTTATGAGCCCACTTAGGCCGGCTTTAGACTGCAGTCACATAAAGTCAAATCCGATTCAAATCCGATCTTTTGGCCCGGTCATTCACACTACCGTTTGCAAGTGACCAGATCCGATCTGTGCATTCAGACTGATTTTAACAACTCAACGCAAAGCCGCCCTGCATCGACATATCTGCTTTGGTTACCATGGTAACCAACAACAATCTAACAAAAAAGTTAGGAGCGCACACAGTAGGGAGGTGCTGACCACGGGAGACAAACTTTAAAATAGAAAGGAGAGGTCGCACAGCTCGTAGTCCCGATGCCAAAAATATTTTACAATACATAAGTACTGCCGTAGCAGACAACACGCAGCACTCCAGGTTAAAACAAAACCCTTCTAGGTTCAAGGCTCGAGATATAAGTTGAGGTGAAGAAAATGCCAGCACTCATTGTATGTCCTTTGCATGATTTTATTTACCTCTGACGAAAGTCATTATACAATACATTAAAAAGTATTTTTGGCATCGGGACTACGAGGCTCTCCTTACTATTTTAACCAACAACTATCTGACATTGCAGATAGGACCGCGTGTAGCCGTTCTCCTCATATATCCTCATAAACGTTTAGAATATTGTATGGAATAACGGAGGCATCCTCCAGTGTGTCTCCTCCGGGTCCTCCCCAAGTGACATGACAGCCGGGATCGAGGAGCGCATTGTCATTTCACATCCTACCCGGTTTGCATTTAACCGCACCCCCCTCTTCGGAATTCCAATAACTTCTTCATATCGCGTCAAATAAGAACTGTGTTCCAAAAATAAACAAATAACCACAGCGGTTTGACTCAAATGGATATAAAGAATCAACTGACTGAGAGAAAACTCTAATGTTACTGCCGCCGAATTATTAACATTTTCGCTAGAAAGAGACTGTATCAAATATGAGTGACTGACTGTTGTAACAATACAGAGACACCTCCCTGACATATCGTTTTGACAGTTTATTTATTTTTGGACCACAATGCTTATATGAGACGATTTAAAATTAAACTTTTTCGACCCTGGACCAAGGGATGAGCGAGTGACGTCAGGACTTTGGTACAGATGTCATCGTCTGTCCGCTCCGCTGTAGTGCTTACATAATGAAGTGACATTATTCCTATAAAACAAACGTGTGTTGCAATATTGTTTTCCTCTCTTTTCTGTCCTCTCGCTTGTTTTCTTTTGCTCTCGTTTGGTTGTTTTTCTCTCTCGTTTGTTTACTTAAATAAAAATACTCGCGCTCTGTAATTACGTCATGTTAGTAGCGCTCGGGTCGCGCTGCGGGTGACGTTTGGACAGCTTGATATGTGACTCAGGTCACTTCATGTGGTCGTTGCATTCAGACTGAGACAGATCTCCTCAGATCGGATTTAAATCGGATTTGAAACCACCTCTGGATGTGACTCAAGTCACATTTGAAAAAATCGGATTCCATGTGACCTGTCTGCATTTAGACTTATTTAAGAAAATCGGATTTCTATCTTGAAGTGACACAGATCTCACAGATTCAGGCTAGATTTGGCTGCCAGTGTAAATCAGGCCTTAGAAACATCTCTACAAAGTGGTACCACAAACATACCCATCGGCACACACACACACACACACACACCCCACAGTGTTTGCATGCACACGGTATAGCCACAGCATCAAGAGGTGATAACAACTTCAATTTCCGCAGTGTTTGTCTGAGTTTCCAGACTCCATTTGTCTCTTGTTTGGTAGTGCACTACGTGATCACAGATAGTCTTACATGAATGAAGGCAGCAACCACACGCACGCGCACACGCGCGCGCGCGCACGCACACACACACCCAGTGACCCAGCCAAAAATCTAAGAAATTAGAAAGCAAAATGTTTAAGAAGTATATTCAAAATAGGCGTTCTACAAGCTTACAACGCAACGCGAAGCAACGCGTTGTGAGCTTGAAGATCAGCTATTTTCACTATTTTGGGTCCTTTTAAGACATCAAATTGCTCTTTTGGGTCACAGGCTCAAACTAGCAGATTCACTCAATTCCACAAATGTACAAAGAATTATCTGCAGGGGCCAAAACGTTGCTGAATGAAACTACTACATGTAATTTGTGGTTATTATATATGTTACGTTTCAAGCAATTTAATCGTTTACCCGCCAGGAACATAGGAATATTAACACGTAGAATCTTGTAGCCTGCCACAAACGGAAAAGCCGTTTTAACAGCGATGTATTCATTAATGCATGTTTTAATACGATCGTATCGAAATCTACCGTCCGTTAGCTTTGTTATGCTTCTGACACAATGGGCGCGGCCATTTTGAAAATGCGCGCGCATCCACTAACATTGCCGGCTCTGTTTTCAGACGGCTTTATCTCACAGAAGCGACATTGCAGAGGACGCTTTGTCCCAGACAAGCGTTTTCAACGGCCTGTAGCAGGCGCTGTGATACTCGCGGTCCACTTTTTCCACCACCGACCGAGAGAACGAGCACCAGCTTCGTCAACACACACGGAATGGTTTCATAGTAAAATGCGATACGGATATTTGGCTCTTCAAAGTAAGTGTCACGCGTGATTAAACCATGGCAATACGCAATCGAGGGATTAATTAATGGCGGCAGGCTAAGAGTTAACAACAGCTGCAAAAGAATATCTAATGGTATAGAAGCAGCAGTAAATCTCCCTGCATGTCCATTTCTCTCATGGTGCAGCGCAGGCAATAAATCCTCATTGATTTTGAGTGCTAATTATGAAGAGACAGATAGACAAACAGAGAGCGTGTGAACTTGTGCTGCTGGTAAACTGCTGTTTTGAAGGAAGCCAGACACTTTGTTAATTGTCACATAAATAATTGTGATTAACAATTTAATTGTGTTTTTGGCACTGAGCATTGGGAACTTTCATAGGCTTTGTAAACAAAAATTGCGCAGGGCAGATATGACAAAAAAAAAGAATAAGAAATCACTGACATTTTCAAACTTTATTTTTTCCTATAATTTTTATCCCACGATTTTGTAACCCAGTTTTTTTTCACCCAGTGCCAATTATCTAATGTAATCCTGGGCACTACACTTCCTCTGCCAACCTGGGGGGGCAGCGGACTGACCTCATGCCTCCTTCTATGCATGAGGAGTCCAAGCTGCTTCTTTTCACCTGACAGGGGGGAATTTCCCTGGCCAGACATAGCACGTGGAAGGAACACGTTATTCCAACCAGTTCCTTTCCCCTCCATCAGGCGCCCTGGCTGGCCAGGGGGAGGTAGTTCAGAGACCAGGATTACTGCATGTTTTTGTGAGGGTACCTACCCTAGGGGACACGGGGAGAACATGCAAACTCCACACAGAAAGGCCCTTTCGCCAACCCCATCTCGGGTATGGGCACTGATGACGCGGAGGAGGGAACACGCCCCCAGCGCCCACAGCGTCCCCAGCGTGAATCAAACCCAGGACCTTCTAGCTGTGAGGCGACAGCACTACCGACTGTGACACCGTGCCCCGGCGACATTTTCAAACTTAAAAGACATAGTTGGAAAGTTGAAATGCTGGAAAATATGTGAACACTTTTCAACCATCATTATGACAATTATGACAAATAATCCTCAAATAATTGCGACCGGGCGATTAGAGTGGCCGTCTGGAGACGAAAGGTTGCCAGTTCAATCCTCAGCCCGATCCCTGGCTCCTACTGGCAGTGTTTTGCCGAAGTGTCCTTGAGCAAAACACTGAACCCCTAATCACTTCTAATGAGCAGTTTGGTCTCTGCATAATGTGTACAGCATTAGCATAGAATGTGTGGAAGGTGTTCTGCCGTGGAGGTGTGTGTGAAAGTGAAGTACATTGTAAAGTGCATGAGTGGACAGAAAAAGAGAGAGAGAGAGAGAGAGAGTGTATTGGAGAGCACTGGATCAAGGGTCAGGAAATAAAGTGACTTTCTGTCCCTGAACATCTGACATATGACCTATGTGTCAAACTGCATACTGGCCTAGTCCACTAAACAGAGAGAGAGAGAAAGCGCGCACTCACACACATGTGCACGCACGCACGCACGCACGCACGCACGCACGCACGCACGCACGCACGCACGCACGCACGCACGCACGCACACACGCAGGTCTGCATTGGTCTTCACTTACTTCTGTCCTGTCCACTGACATGATTGATCAAACACCATCTGGAATGAGTTATCTACCAGACAGTCCTGAGTCGACTCACACCTGTGTGTCGGTGTGTGTGCGTGCGTGCGTGTTTCAAACAACCATACATCCTTTTGTTGACCACACACACACAAGCACTCCCCCAATGTGGACTGCATGGGTACTTTGACCAGTCCAACTATTCACAGAGACCACACACACACACACACACACACACACACACACACACACACACAGCTTTATCTTTAACTTTCTCCCACTCATATTCACAAACCACACACACACACACACACACGCCCACACAGACACACACGCCCCTCTGGTTGCCGTGGGAACAGTGTTTATCCTGTCCATTTAGTCCATTTAGGCATGAGTCCTATTAGCATCCGCCTCCCATCTGTCTCTCATGCCACAAGAGACTGGCCGTGCACGTGTGCACACACACACACACACACACACACACACACACACACACACACACACACACACACGCACACACGCACACACGTGGCCCAAACGAGGCAAAAAGCAGATTAACACCGGTCGCGTCCCAACTGCCCTCCGTGACGCCACGCATCACAAGGCATCACCATCCGTGACCTCAATGTCCCCATCAGCCAATTACAGCTCTCGTCTGACCGGCAAACCAGTGGAAAAGAACAAGACGTCACGAGGCTGGACTTCAGGTCAATGTGGTCAGTTTTCTTTCTTTTCTCCCATGGTGCAATGGTTTGAAAAGGGATAATGGGATGGCAGATATGATGACAGTGGAGTAATGGGAGAGGACGTGACATCTTCACCTCCCCGGGCACACACTTTCTGTCACGACTCGGCTCGCTCACTTTGAAGCAACTTCATTGATTGCTTCTACAAAGACATGGGCGCAAGGTGCAGTTCAAACACACACACAGTGCAGGCACATTTCAATACAGAAAACACACACACAAGCTGGAGTTGATCGTGCTTTTGAAATATAGGCTTGATTTATACTTGGTTGTGTGCTGGTGTCGCGCAGTGAAAATGTCTGATCCATATAAGCTTGTAGATGTGATGTTTTCACTGCATGCGTGTGTGTGTGTGTGTGTGTGTGTGTGTGTGTGTGTGTGTGTGTGTGTGTGTGTGTGTGTGTGTGTGTGTGTGTGTGTGTGTGCGCGCGCGCGTACAGTCTGCACACGCTGCAATGTCAGCACGGTGAGGCGCCTGTGGACGCCAGTGTTGTTTGTTTTAACATCTAACAACCGCACCCACACACCCGTTCTAACTACGACCGTTAACGTAGTCGGTGTAAGATCTAGAACACATTTTGCAATTCTGTGGGTATACGACTACACGTCACATCAATGCTACTGACGCTACCAGCCGGTCCCGCCCATGAACAGCTGCCGGGGGAGGAGGCGACGACTTACCCTGCGGTGTGCCCGAACACTATCCATCCACTATCGGAGCATCGGTGGCCGTGGGTGGATGTCCAGGCCCATGAGTGTGTGTGTGTGTGTGTGTGTGTGTGTGTGTGTGTGCGTGTGTGTGTGTGTGTGTGTGTGTGTGTGTGTGTGTGTGTGTGTGTGTGTGTGTGTGTGTGTGTGTGTGTGTCCACCTTTTGTCCAATCCATGAAAAATGTAAATTATCTGAAGTCCAAATGCAATGTTGAAGTCTGGAGGCGACGTGCAGGCATCACAATGCTTACCAATACGTCATGTTTTGACAAATGTGGAGCGGTCTGAAAGTAGTTCAGACCGGTTCTAACTATCAATGTATGTGCCAACTTTAATCTGGGGATGGGGTCTGGGAGATAGATGGCCTTATTGCTCCTGGTTGCTTATTGAGTCTAATGACAAATACAATAACCTCATACAATACAAATGTGAACTATTTTATATACATGTTCTGTTATGATAAAAATGGATGTTCATGCCAATTCATGTCATAAAAGTTGCCCACCCCTGGCATATACTCACCCAATAATGGCCGAAAAGGAATGCAGGCACACATAATAATTCTACAAATGTCTGCATAAATAAATCATTGCATAACTGGGTGGGCCATGCATGTCCAACTTGCATCATTCACGAGGACGGCAGTGCCCAACGGCCACTGTTCTAGTTACTTTAATAGAAAAATGACATCCATATGAGGTTTCTCCCATGGTTCAAACATCGTCTGTGCCTCCATGTCTTTCTGCCTTGTTAAGGTCATTCATAAATCAATCTCTTTTTCCAGCTAAGGACTATTTTCGGCGTATCGAAGTGCATCAAAACACAACCATGCCAACTTTGACAAAAAAAATTAAACTCTCTCCCTCTGTATTCTGCCAAATCTTTCTCCAGTACTCTCTTTCTTGTTGTTTCTCTACCTCATCCTCCCCCTCTCCCCCTCTCCCCCCCTCCCCCTCCCCCTCCCCCTCCCTCTCTCTCTCTCTCTCTCTCTCTCTCTCTCTCTCTCTCTCTCTCTCTCTCCTCTCTCTCTCTCTCTCTCTCTCTCTCTCTCTCTCTCTCTCTCTCTCTCTCTCTCTCTCTCTCTCTCTCTCTCTCTCTCTCCCTCTCTCTCTCTCTCTGAGGACCAGTGATGTACCGGGTGTAAAGCTGCAGATCCCAGCACAACTCAACACAACAAGGCCCCATCTCATTAACAAAGGCCTCAGTGCCCCAATATATACAGCTCACCAGTGATCTGTGAGTGTGTGTGTGTGTGTGTGTGTGTGTGTGTGTGTGTGTGTGTGTGTGTGTGTGTGTGTGTGTGTGTGTGTGTGTGTGTGTGTGTGTGTGTGTGTGTGTGTGTGTGTGTGCGTGCGTGCAGGCGTGCGTGTGTGATGGATGAGTCAGCAGAACTAGGGGGCGAGCCTTCGAGCCTCATCTCAACATCTTTTTAACAAGGAGCCGAGCGATCAATCGCTGATCAATAACTATCTAGAGCCAGTGTGCATGAGGGAGTGTGTGCATCCACACGTCTTGTGAGTGTGTGTGTGTGTGTGTGTGTGTGTGTGTGTGTGGTGTGTGTGTGTGTGTGTGTGTGTGTGTGTGTGTGTGTGTGTGTGTGTGTGTGTGTGTGTGTGTGTGCGTGGATGCATTACTGTGTGCGTGCGTGTCAGGCCAACTAATTCAGACATCTACTGTATGCATTGTGCTGATCCAGTTGGGCCTCTTTAGTGCACTGTGCCAGTTGTGGAAGAGAGAACCCAACAGCCTCCCTGGCCAAGCTACCAGGACGCCCAGCGGGAGAACTCAACAACGTTGGGATAAACAAATGTTCTGAAAGAGAGAATATGAAAGAGGGAAAGAGAGAGGATGCAGAGCTGATGAATATATAGAGAAAATAAAACCAGAGAGGGATGGAATGAGGGGAGAGGGAGATGTGGGGAGATAGAGGGAGAGAAGGGAGAGTAATCCAAGACTTGAGTGAGAGAAGCCAACAGTTTTGCCAATGAACAACAATAAACAAGCTAGCACAGCACTATTGCAGATTGCCATATAGCTAAAGTATAGAGGATAGAAGCATTAGAGAGTGGAACCCATCAGAGGAATGCAACAAGAGCTGATACTGCATCTCTCTGTGTGTGTGTGTGTGTGTGTGTGTGTGTGTGTGTGTGTGTGTGTGTGTGTGTGTGTGTGTGTGTGTGTGTGTGTGTGTGTGTGTGTGTGTGTGTCGATGTGCGCGCGTGCGCGGATTTGCATATATACATATGTGTCCAATAAGTAGGTGGGAAAGTGTGTGCTGTTTGTTTTATGATCAGCTTCTTATTTTCATGCATTAATCTGTGTGCGCGGGCAGCGGGAATGTGTTTGTGCGTGTGTGCCCGTGCACACGTGCATGCATGGCTATATGTACTGTAAACATTATGTCTGTGAGTGTGATTACTGATTTGGCAGGAGTGTGTGTGTGTGTGTGTGTGTGTGTGTGTGTGTGTGTGTGTGTGTGTGTGTGTGTGTGTGTGTGTGTGTGTGTGTGTGTGTGTGTGTGTGTGTGTGTGTGTGCGCGCGCGCGCGCGTGTGTGCATGTGCGTGTGTCTGTGCACGCAAAGAGAGACATGCAGAGTACACGCTGTCTCATGAAGCGGACGTTGCCCTGCGGCTGAGCATATCGGCTAGCTATCTTTACAGATCTATATCATAGACCAGCGGCCCTGCAGAGACGCTGTGATCATGAAATCGCTGATTTGCGTCGCAGAGCAAAAACAATGCGAGGACTGTGAAAGAACACCAGGAAATGAGCAGAGCAATAACAGCCGCCAGGTTTTTGGCTGTTCATATGAGCACACTGCTCTTTGAATTCTCTCTACAGATTTAACCTGGCTAACTGAGCCAACGAGAGCAGTCCCAGGAAAGGAGATGCTGATCACTGTTACTATAGAGCATGTATGAAATAAATGTCAGAGCTGAAATCGACATGTAAATATGAAATAAATGAAATAAACATGTAGCTAGATGTAACGTTAGAGTCCACAGAAGTGAACCTTTCAGGTTCAGCTTTCTCAACTCGTTGTTTTCTGCAAGACATTACTCTATAAGCCATATCTCCAAAACTGGTGGGTCAAACTGAACAACCAATATGTCAATTTGAAGCTATTATTCCCTGCTTCCATATGACAAAAGCAAAAATTAAAAAAGAAAATCCAATGACTTAGTCAGAAACATATGAAGACATTGACAACCATTGTTTGGTCCATGAATATCATGAGAAAACCTTATGATATTCCAATATTTTTCAACTCATTGTCTACATTATCTAATGAACATTGACAACAGTCAAAACAGCTTTTAAACGTGTTGTGAAAATGGAATTCTGCAGATTCAGAAGTTACTGGCATTAAATTATACATTTAAATAAGTAAGTGGTTTGAATTTGAAAACTACAACCGTTTATTTCTTGCTCTCTTTCTCTCTTTGTCGCGCTCTGCTCCTGAACAGGATCAATCTACCTTATTACAGTTCTAAATGACTGAGGGCCGTTTTCCCTTCTGCTATTTACCATTATTATAAGCTCTAAAACACAGGAATGGATTCAAGTTACTGACTATGGAGCTGAATGGTAATGGACTTGACAGGGGACATGGCATTTCGCTGAAAAACAGTAGTTAATAATCACAAATGACATTGATCTGCGGTGAAAACTATATTACGAGGTTCCCACAGTAACCCTGTAGGGATTGTTTTTTGCTGGAGCAAATAGAAAACGGCAGAGAATGACTGATGACCAAACTGCTGTGGAAGTGAATAACTTCAACTACATTAAAAGCACTTAAACCCTACTTAAACTATACAAGGCTGTCTCCTTTTCCCCCTCCACATCAAATCTTTTCAGTGATGATTGCTGATCTACAACAGGCGTGCCCAAAAGGTAGATCTATTGTGATCTACCAGTAGATCACAAAAGCTGTGCAGGTAGACCACATGACATGCCCCTAAAATATATATAATCTATCACTTGTATTAAGGTGACTTGATTGATTGACATAAAAAGGGCCTGTCAGCTCAAACCCACTGACACAAACGTCAGTAGCGTTGCAAAGTTATATACAAGAAAACCTACCAATTCCATGTCTCTTCTCTATTTCCTGTTCCAAGTGTGTCTTATGTAACTATTTCCAGCAAAGGGATAATAATTATTTTGGTCAGTAGATCTAGTTGAGCTGGTCAATTTGAAAGTAGCTCTCAAGTCAAAAAGTGTGGGCACCCCTGATCTACAAGCTCCCTTGTAGATCGGCTATTTTCAAAAGATTTTTATACAATATCTCGACCGGTCAAGATAATATATCGACCGGTCAAGATAATATCTCGACCGGTCGAGATAAATTATTTTTCTCACCATGGCCACTCCAGGGCTCCGTAGAGACATGGCCAAAGCATTTCCGGGGGTCCCCAGCCAAAAACGTTGAGAACCCGTGCCTTAATGGACAGAGCGCTAGTCTGCTAATTGTGAGGTCGCTGGTGTCAAACTGCAGCGCTATAGTCACACTCTGCTTGGATGTGTTTCAGTGACTGAGAAAAGTGCAATGCTGACAGCTTGCCAATAGAGTGGACGTGACATCCCACGCACACGCACAATGCACATGCCGCGTGCACACACACACACGCACACTCTCAAGCACACAGTATTCTGTGTGACTCATCACTGTGTATTGCCAGAAGTTCCACTGTCAGAGCCACAGCAACAAAGCCATTCCCATGAGAACAGTCTGCTTGTGTGTGTGTGTGTGTGTGTGTGTGTGTGTGTGTGTGCGTGCGTGCGTGCGTGCGTGCGTGCGTGCGTGCGTGCGTGCGTGCGTGCGTGCGTGCGTGCGTGCGTGCACATGCATATGGTTATGCATATCAGGCTACTTCCTATGTCACAAGTCAAATGGAGGCAAAGTAAAAGCTCTCAGACCAAATGCGCACGCACACACGCATGCACGCACGCACACACGCACACACAGAGAGAGAGAGAGAGAGAGAGAGAGAGAGAGAACGAGAGTGTGAGTGTGAACATGAGCGTGAGCAATAGATACAGTAAGTGGAGGATGAGAGATGTGCAATGTGATTACAGTAAACAAGTGCTGTTCCATTTGTTGCAGACGGCTAAAACAAGTTGGTGGAGTTGGGGGAGAGAAAGAGAGAGAGGGGGGAGAGAGGGAGGGGGGAGAGAGAGAGAGAGAGAGAGAGAGAGAGGGAGAGGGAGATGGAGAGGGAGAGAGAGAGAGAGAGAGGGAGAGAGAGAGAGAGAGAGAGAGAGGGAGAGGGAGAGGGGGGGGGAGAGGGAGATGGAGAGGGAGAGAGGGAGAGAGAGAGAGAGAGAGAGAGAGAGGGGGGGGGGGGTGTAGTTGTAGGGTAAAGGAATAGAGCTCCTGTATCTTTCTGAACATAATTTTAAAAAATATATCAAATCAGCGCTTGATGAGGAGCAGCAAGGGAGAGATAGAATATAGACAGAGATAATTTAAATTAAAAACATTACTCTGTGTTGTTTTGAAATAAAACGTAATATACAGCTAACAAACTAAAGAAAAGACTGTTTACCATAAAAAAGAGATAAAACAAACTGTACACAGCATCACAGCATACAGTAGCTATGCACATGCCTCCATGTCCCCCAACATAGCAGGACAGACCCCAGCCCATCAAACGTATCCCTAGGTCAGCGTACCAATACACCAAGTTCATCAGGGTATTCTACTACTGTACATTCATTGGGAACAAAAACACATTTGTCAAGAGGATATGGTGTCCTCGAGACCTTGAGCAAACCGTAACATTCGTACCAGACCAGGAGAGTTGAATAAGTCAGATATACATTCTCATCCTGTAAACAACAGCAACTAGTTCAGCTGAGGTTAAAAGTACCTTCTCCATAATTTACCATGCCAGATGGGTAGGGCGATGGCATCTCTCCATCCCTGTCGAAAGTCGACAAACGACAAAACAGACAAAATCCAGGTATGATCACACGGCGGCGTCAAAGCTAAAACATCAGATGAAGCATGCATGCACGGAAAACAAAAAGAAGCCAAGAATCCGAAACACACTCACATGCATGTTCAAATAAATATGGAGGGTCAAAGTCAAGGTAAGTCAAATAAGAGACACCAGAAAGGGAGACACAGAGGAAGGTAGAGAAAGAGCGACAAAGAGAGAGAGAAAGAAAAAGTTTTCTGGTTTCACAGGCATAAACTTTAGAGCGCACTAATATGTTGCAAACAGACAGCTCTGCGATACTAGACTCTCAAAGATCAATATTATAGTTTCATTTTCTAGGGTGAATCTTCTCTTCACAAACTCTGCTTCATGTTTTTCCCCTCTCAGTAAATTGTTTCCAATCTCTCTTTCTCTAGTATAAGAATGATGAGAAACCGTGCCACAGTGAAACACCCAATAGTTCTATGAGAGGAATGGAGCCTATACTGCATCACATGCAACAGAGCAACATGTTCAGGCTTATTGTTTCAAACCATTAATAAATACAAAGCTAATGCATTCACATTCATCTTACTCAAGGCTTGATGCTAACTAATACCAGGCCCATTGTCATGGCTCCCTCGCTTATACTGACATGAGAAATAAGCCCCTTTCTCACAAAATGCCTATTTTCTGCTTTATAATCAAAGTGGATTATTTTGGCAGAACAAAGCACTTTATTTCACACAGACAATATTTCAGCATGAAATGCGTAATTTGGGTCAGGGGAATTGCAGCATACAAGTCACCTGCTTCACGTCGATAGAAAGCATAGTGTTGTGAATCACATGTACTGTACCCCCTTCTGTTGTAGGATTAAATCCTATCATCTTCCCTACATTGTCTCCCCCATAGCTTTCTTTTACCGTCCATCTCTCCTACATTGGCTCCCTCTCAGCTTTCTTACTGTCTGACTATACCCTACACAGTCTCCCTTTCAGCTCATTTCTAAATCCTCCTTTACTCTGTATCCCTCTTAGATTGTCTGAAGGACATTGTACATATATATGACGTTTGAGAACTTCACATGTCCTGCCATTGGCAATTCAGTAGATTGTCAGTGCATTGTCAGAAAGGGGGGCATTTGCCATGGTGTTACGTATACGCTAATTCTATTCAGATTCCCTGAATAGATAGAGATCCTCTGCTGGACACTTCTTTTCAGTAGCAAAGCAGTAGAATTAGATACGCTAATCAGTGAATAAAACCTGCAGGGAAAACATGCATTTTCAGAAAACCTTCAGGAAAAGATCAGTTAAGCGTGAAGTGTTGGAATCTGTACTTTCCCTGACCTCCAGTACTCTGGTGTCCTATTCTACCAGAACCCCATATGACCTCCAGTACTCTGGTGTCCTATTCTACCAGAACCCCATATGACCTCCAGTACTCTGGTGTCCTATTCTACCAGAACCCCACATGACCTCTAGTACTCTGGTGTCCTATTCTACCAGAACCCCTGACCTCCAGTACTCTGGTGTCCTATTCTACCAGAACCCCTGACCTCCAGTACTCTGGTGTCCTATTCTACCAGAACCCCTGACCTCCAGTACTCTGGTGTCCTATTCTACCAGAACCCCTGACCTCCAGTACTCTGGTGTCCTATTCTACCAGAACCCCATATGACCTCCAGTACTCTGGTGTCCTATTCTACCAGAACCCCATATGACCTCCAGTACTCTGGTGTCCTATTCTACCAGAACCCCTGACCTCCAGTACTCTGGTGTCCTATTCTACCAGAAACCCTGACCTCCAGTACTCTGGTGTCCTATTCTACCAGAACCCCATATGACCTCCAGTACTCTGGTGTCCTATTCTACCAGAACCCCTGACCTCCAGTACTCTGGTGTCCTATTCTACCAGAACCCCTGACCTCCAGTACTCTGGTGTCCTATTCTACCAGAACCCCTGACCTCCAGTACTCTGGTGTCCTATTCTACCAGAACCCCATATGACCTCCAGTACTCTGGTGTCCTATTCTACCAGAACCCCTGACCTCCAGTACTCTGGTGTCCTATTCTACCAGAACCCCATATGACCTCCAGTACTCTGGTGTCCTATTCTACCAGAACCCCATATGACCTCCAGTACTCTGGTGTCCTATTCTACCAGAACCCCTGACCTCCAGTACTCTGGTGTCCTATTCTACCAGAACCCCATATGACCTCCAGTACTCTGGTGTCCTATTCTACCAGAACCCCATATGACCTCCAGTACTCTGGTGTCCTATTCTACCAGAACCCCATATGACCTCCAGTACTCTGGTGTCCTATTCTACCAGAACCCCTGTTCTACTGATTTGTTTTCTATGCTACTACGACCTCTAGTATGTCTGGATTTCCCTCCTATGAGGAACATCTGTGCATTGATCAACCGTCATTCTAATTGCCAGGTAACACAGACAACCAGCATTACTAGAGGTCATCACTGCCCTGGAAGCAATTTCTGAAGGTGCTGTGAAGAGGTTTTGCTGCACTGGTTCAGAAGACAACACCAGAGGTGCTGTATTGTGAGTCCAACATGTTTTTGGAAAATTCCCCAAAAAGGATAAAGACTATTAGTATGGTAATATTACTAGAGTAGTCCCTCTGCTATTTTTGTATGGGTTGTCTACTTAACACCATTTAAACACAACAACTAATGGCATCCATGTTTTGAGGATCCATGTCTACATACGGGCACGTGATTCTGAATTCTGACTTCTGAGAAGATTTGCACTAAATCTGATTCTTGTTTCTGGCTCTGAGTCTGACCAAAGTATTATTCATTGGTCTGGTAAGGTGGTATGTGTAGCTTTCCGGCTTCTTTGCAAGGAGAGTGAATCAAGCCCAATTGGCTTGGCTTCACCAAGAGCAGTTGTCCTTGCCGGTAACTGGGTAATTGACCGAAGAAGAGAATTTGTCCTACTCTTTGATTGGGCAATTGACTTACGAATGTTATCGCACTTTGCTGTGATTGGGCAATTGGCCCGGGAGTAGCAGCTGTGCTGCCCTATGATTGGGTAATTGACACAGGGAAATAATAATTTTGTCCTCTATGGTTGGGTAACTGACTTGCAGGGCCTATATGTCCTTCCCACAGATTGGGTATTTAACCCTTAAGTAGTAGTCGTCCTTTGTGATTGGGAAATTGACAAATTGAAATCGAAGTGGATTTGCTCTTGTGTTTGATTGGCCCAGGAGGACAGTCTCCTCTTGAGAAGCTAGCGAGAGTCTCTCCAGACTGATTAGAACAGATGGTAGCTCCTCTTTCAGCTCTCTGTTATACCTCCCACTGCTCTCTCTGTCATCTCTTTCTCATTACCTGTCTCATTCTCTCTATCCTGATCCCTTATGCCTCTGTATTTGCCTGTCTCTCTCACTGGATACAATTACTTTCAGCTTTATTGGCAGAACAACATCCTGCTTACATATACGAGTGTTCAAACTATAATGTAAATAAAGCCAGCATAAATAAAACACTGTAATCTTACCTTGGTATAGCTAGCTAGACACTCCACAGTCAGGCTTGAAATGTTCAATGACTCACGCAGTAGATAATGTATGTTGGCACCATTGCGAATGGGGCATCTGTTTCAATTTGATTGCATTTCACACTAATTTGGGGGGAGTATGTCTGCTCATACATCACTGTATTTGTCACTGCGGTGAAGTGAGAAAGTGAAAGGAAATGTCTGTCTCTCTCCTCCGCCCTCGCTTTCTCTTGAGCAGACACATAGCTTTGTCTGACAGGGATGCAGTGTTCTACCAGTGGCTGAGCATTTAGCCTGTGAAAAGAACCCTGTTTCTGCCTCTCCATCATGTAACCCACAATACTGACTTACACTATCTCCCAGTTTGTCTTATTATACTATA
>NC_136791.1:35500082-35520082 GCF_951216825.1 Electrona antarctica
ACACTCAACACTACACTTCTTTGGGTCCTCAGCAATACACCCGGCAAAACATATACGATACATTATACAGTACACCAATGTACTGTACGGACCATGCATTTATATATAAATTATGCCAATAGTTCCACCTCCACACGAGCATTACATTTTCTAAGCGTAGGCAGGTATAAAATTATTCAGCAGTTCGAGCTCATTTAGCAAACAAGCACTTCTCGTTTATGTTTTGCCAGCAATATTAAAACTTTTTTTTTTAATAATCTTTGAGATATCATTAAAATTTCATCATTTATGCACTGGCAGCTTGAAAGGCCCTGATGGCTAAAATGTTAATCAGCTAGCTAATAAAAACAGAGAGCGACAGTATTTGCAGGGCTGTCATGGCTGGCTTCCCGGCCGCGGGAGTTGCATTGTTTGTTTTCGGGGCGCTAATAATGGCAGCGCAGATTTATAATTATGAACTTAGTGAGGTGAGGAAATGAGCAGATATGAGCAGACAGCGGGGGAGCAGATTGGAGGAAGACACATATCACAGTCTGCCTCTCAATATTGATTCCACAGCATGGAGAATGAAGCACGCACACATGCATCCTCCTCCTCCTCCTCCTCCTCCTCCTCCTCCTCCGCAGACCTCCTCATCACTCCACCTATCCTCCTTTCCCTCCTCCTCTGCTTCTGCATCTTGTACAGAAACAGATGGTGGAGCAGTGCAGGACAATAGTTCAAGTGTTGTGGGAGGTGCGTGCCTGCGCGCGTGCATATGTGTGTGTGCATGTGTGCGTGTGTGCATGTGCATGTGCGTGTGTGTGCGTGTGCGTGTGCGTGTGTGTGTGTGTGTGTGTGATTACTGTATACTTTGTGTGAGTGCATCTGTGTGGGTTGGTGTAAGTGTAGTAGTGTACATGTGTAGTCTACGCTGCATGTGTGATCTCTGACTAGTATTATAATAATGTGATGCCGCGACTGACAGCTTCCACTGCCTCTGCTACCTGTCTGTCAGCCAACCCGGGACGCAGCGCGGCCGCAAGCCAAGAGATCGCCGCGCTATGCTCAGCGGCTCAGCCGCCCGTCAACATTTGAAATGTCTCTGAAAAAAAAGCGTTGTAGCACTAGTTGGAGTATACATTTTATTTCGGTCCATTTAAAAGATCAGACATACATACATAGCCTACAGTTAAGTCCACTAATAATAGGCAGGTGTCTCACACGCAAGAAGGGATATACATATAACATAATTAAAATAGCTGAAATATACCATAGTCAAAATCACTTGCGTAAGTCAAAATGACCTTTTCCACATGCTTTCCTTGTTTACAGACACTCAGGCGACAGCCAATGGGTGACAGGTTAGCACAGGATGCATAATGAAGCAGAACTGTGCCAATCCAAATCCAATTGTGTATGAGACGCAAACAGGAGCAGAACGTATGACCTCCAGGCGGCATTTGCATAAGTAACTCAAATGTTACTTATGGACAGCTGTCACATGCTGATAAAGTAAATGCCTCTGAGTGTCTGTCACTCAGGCTTACAGACTGTAGGCTACATATCTGTGACTGGAGTTAGTCTGTGACTGTAAGTTATGTCAAAACATGCCATCGTGTTGGGTGTCTTTCCGCGCTTCGCTGGCCTATGACGATGAAGTGGTCCATGTGTTTGGGAGGAAGCCAACAGACCCACTGACAACACTGCTGTATTGTTTCAACAAGGCAAAGTAAAGTGAAAGCGCAAGTGTCACCTGTGCAGATGTGCACATTGCAGCAGAGACATAACATAATGTCTCTGCTGCATTGCACATGGAGATGGACAGCAGCAGCTTGGTAGCCTCAGCCTGCTAGTGCCTCTTGCTTATTATTCCCGTCTTACAGTGCTTGATTCTGATTGGCTAAGTCATGTTGTAAATTACTGTATCAGTAATTCAGTATCAATGTATGTACCAACGGAATGTTTACAATATTCACCGTACTGCTCATTGATGTACAGTTACTACAGTACCAATTATTTTCTTCCTAGGATGGTTGGGGAACAGGAGGTGGAGCACTAATTTTACAACACATAATAATATAAATTGCTTATTTTTTTTAAAATGATGTCAAAACAAGGCAGAAAACTACTGTTTGTAGTTTGCATAACAACTTGCTAATGCAACTTACTTCCTGTACTACTTTCTTGTACACCTTATTATTGAAGTGATGAACTTCATATGAACTTCACATTTACGCTTTAAAATATACACAAATGAGTTTGCATGAGTTTGTAGTACATACGTACATGTCTATTAAATCTACTTTTGGATCTTGACTCACTGATTGAGAAATGTGATTATGCTGTGATGTGCTTGTCTTTCTAAACAGTCCATGCACGCCCGCTGAACTGCTTCCTACCATAGTTTCCTCGCTATGAGGTCAAGCGACAGACAGTGCCCGTGACACTTAATGATGTGAAATGGAATGGTCACAATGAACACTACACTAACTATTATACTAATGAGGCTGTCCATTGGCTCAAGCATGCCAGTGTGTGTGCGTTATTGAGCGGTAATTCCAGGAGACAGCTTCATTACAAGTCAGATCAACCTTGTCTGATGAGGACTGTTTGCTGGATAAAGAGCAGGTCACATCAGAGGGACGGGGGATTGGGGGACGGTTTTGGGGGAGGTCCAGAACACAGGTACACTACATACAAGCAGGCACATATGCACTGCATGGCTATTACTCTCTTCTTCGGTTCTCTATTACTGGTATAATGTTTTATATCATTGTTTAGTTCTTTCATTTGCTCATGTACTGCCAATAAAGCTTATTGGAATGAATTGAACCGAGTCAAACAAGCAGGGAGTTTAAGACAGAGAGAGAGAGCAGTAGTCATTGCCATAGTCATGCCTAATTTATAAACTTCATTGCATGCCGAAAGTAGTTCTATAAGCTCACATTGCATCGCATGGGCTTGTTCGCCATGGGACACCATCAAACGATTAAGGATAAATAAGCAAAAGAATTAGGGAAAAGTGATGTCATCAGGATCAAACGGCAGGAGTATTCCTGTCACCAGTCTTAAGCTCTGTGTATGGAGGTACACAGGTATGGAGCCAACGTCAGCCTTTTATCCTTATATGTTCCATTACATCAACACCCTGCTTCACACTACTTTACAATTCAGGGTTTTAGCAGACGCTCTTATCCAGAGTGACTTACAATAAGCAAGGTAGTCATATACATCAAATGCAGAGAAACAGTACCTCAGTAAACTATATGATCAGAGGTAAACCAAGAACTTTCATTTCTCTAGTGAAATCTCAAATAAATAAAACTTCAGATAAGAGTGCCCCTCACTTCACACAAAAAACATAAACATTGATGACGTGTGATAAAAATCACACGTCATCAATGTTTATATAGCTCATTGTGTATATTGCATATAGGTTTTTATCTTGTTTTGGCTTGTCTTATAGCTGCTTTCAGCTATATTATGTACATTGAAACCATACCAGGCAAACAACGATCCTAGCATCTGTTTAAATAGCAGGCTACATTTTAAACATTGTGGTGAAGAAAACAAGCCTACACTAAGTAACAAAAACAAGAGAACATGCATGGTCGTCATATCACCGTCAGTCGTAGCATCAATCGAGCAACAGGTGGCCGGGAAGAGGGTACGGGGGGAGAGTGAAGTGCTACAGTCTGAGGTGGAGTCTGAAGTGAGTTCTAACTGAAAAGGGGAGTTTGTTCCACCGTTTGGGAGCCAGGAGGGAGAAGAGTTTGGACACGTGGAACATTGACCCGGGTGTTTTAAGGAAGGTTCAGAAAGATTCCCTGTGTTAGCTGATGAGTGAGCAGGAGGAGTAGGGTTTGACCAGGCTTTGAAGGTAAGGGGGTGCCATGCCTTTCATACATTCAGGCCTGGGAGTTGCCCAGTATACAATCATGGTTCCCCCATTATCCACTGGGAGCTGCCCAGTACAACTACAGTTATCCACTGGGAGCTACCCTGTACATCCACAGCTATCCACTGGGAGCTACCCAGTTAAACTACAGTTATCTACTGGGAGCTGCCCAGTGCCCAGTACAACTACAGTTATCCACTGGGAGCTACCCAGTTAAACTACAGTTATCTACTGGGAGCTGCCCAGTGCCCAGTACAACTACAGTTATCTACTGGGAGCTGCCCAGTGCCCAGTACAACTACAGTTATCTACTGGGAGCTGCCCAGTGCCCAGTACAACTACAGTTTTCTACTGTTGACCGCTTAGATATCGGACGTTGCAAGTGCCTTGCTCAAGGACACCTTCCAATTAGCAGTTTTCCTCACATCCAGGATTAGAGAAATAGAATAGTGGCTATTCGGTATGGATAGAAGAAGATGGAAGAAATACATTTGCTTTTTGGAAAGATATAGGGGCTTTTCTGCCTTAAATTGATAGGTACAGGGGAGAGAGAGAGCTGGGGAGTGACATGTAGAAAATGGTCCGGCCAGACCTGGAATTGAACTGGGGACTCGCCGTCAGGCATTATTCACCCTAACCACTCAGCTATCAGGCGCCCCCTGAAATACCATTTATAAAGCACATTTCTCTCTGAAAAAATACTACTACTTCTACTTCCACAATCAACTATGAAGAAGAAGAATAATGTGATCCTCAGCAATTTTCAGCAATGTTCTGTTTTGATGGTCCATACACGGTGAAAATGAACCTGTGAAGACTGTACAGGTCATTTTGTAACTTGTCTACTACAAATGTCCAAAAATGGACCGCCTAAGCAGTAAGTCTTTTAAAAGGTCCCTATTGAGACCTATAGTATAAACTTTGTCTAGCACCACGGAATCATTAATCAAAATGGCACTTCCACTTCTCACCACCTTTTCCTTTCGGGCAACTATACGCTTTCTCCAGAGTTCGTCTGTCACCATCTGTCTAGTCTCTCTCTCTCTCTCGCTCTCTCTCTCTCTCTATTCTGCACATATCCTTGTCTCCAATTTATACCTTACTCTCAGATCACTGCATAGTAAGATCCTATCTTGCTGCTCTGCTGTGCGGCTGCTGTGTAACTTTGCTCTATGAAGTGTTTCTGTGCTCCAACTGCCTCCGTTTTATTACCTTATAGGGGGGCTACAGTAATCGATTCCCTGTCTATTTGGCAGATTATTTATTTACTAGATATGTTCATGCTGCTTACAGATAATTAATGATATATGTGACTATGCATGTCTGTAAAAAACTTTACAATTATGTGCTACAGTGCACCACACACCTGCACACACATTTCAATATACCGTAAACATTCAACCTGGCGTCCTTATGGGCAAGTCAAAACATTAAAACATATATTATAATTTGCCTTTAAGTTTCATCTGATCAACTTTAAGAGAGCCTCAAGCATGAAGACTAAACTACTGTACTTTCATCTTCCTCTATTTCCTCTTCCTCTGGAAGTTCACTCTCTGCTTCTCTCTGTCTATTTTCATTCTGAAGCCACAATGCAATGTCAACCCTATCACTCTGCTGGCACAAAGTTACACGTTACAAGAACTTGTGTACAAGTGTTGTAATGGAGAGAACAAAGCTCTCTGCGTCATTAGCTCTCACATAATTAAAGAAACACACAACTCAAGTGTTTGATTAAGAGAGTTTGTCTGAAAACAACCAGACAGTCTCTCTGTTTCTCTCTCGCAGGCAGGCAGGCACACGTGCACGCGCACGCGCACACGCACACACACACACACACACACACACACACACACACACACACACACACACACAGCTGTCCCTATGGGGGGTTAATGTGGCCTCTGTGATTGTAGTGCCTTTTCACAACTAGATACTTAAGAGCGTGCTTCCGCTTCAACTCAGAACACATAGAAAGAGAGAGAGAGAGAGAGAGAGAGAGAGAGCTTTGCATCATCTAATTCAAGCTGCATTGAGTGGCCAGGCTGAAGAGCACATCTACATGCCCTGATGACCCTGCAGACACTTGACTACTCATGAGGGCCACAGATAATCAAACCATATCAGTATGTTTGCTGCATTTAGATTTGACATTGCTTTGTTCTGATGAATAGTACCCTGCTGAAAACCAGAATCGGAATCTGGAATTAAAATGAAGGGAGTAAAGATGATCCCCAGATCCCTGCAGGAGAACCAGCGGACATCCTCAATACAGTCCAGGGGTTTTCAATTTAACCTCTATCTCTCGGTCTCCCTCTCTAAAAATAACGGTGTCATTCAGGGGTGCCGTGGATGAAAATGTTATTTCCAGGGGTGCTGGGTGCATGAGTCAGAACTCAGAACAGTTTAAGAACCGCTGGTCTGTCCTGTCATCTATTCTGATGAGTCTCTCTCCCTCTGCAAGGGTGACTACACTTCTTTTACAGCACTATTTGTCTCAGCGAGGGCGCAACTGATGTGTATGTTTACATCAAAGGGAGTTAAGTTGCTCCTATTGGTGGCTACTTAGGATAATGAAGTCTTCATGGGCTTCCATACAGACCGACAACAACATCCTCAGAGCCAGGTGTGTGTGTGTGTGTGTGTGTGTGTGTGTGTGTGTGTGTGTGTGTGTGTGTGTGTGTGTGTGTGTGTGTGTGTGTGTGTGCAAGCATGTGTTAAATCTATTCAAAGCAGCTGTTTTCGGTCATTAAGTCCTTTCCTCCTTCCTGGTTTCTCTTATTCTAATTTTCAGGCATCTTCCGTCAGGCAGAACGGAGAGACGAGAGAATGTAGTTGGCCCCGAGTCAAACCACTTTTTCTGCTGTTCTACGCCTCACCTCTCTCTCTCTCTCTCTCTCTCTCTCTCTCTCTCTCTCTCTCTCTCTCTCTCTCTCTCTCTCTCTCTCTCTCTCTCTCTCTCTCTCTCTCTCTCTCTCTCTCTCTCTCTCTCTCTCTCTCTCTCTCTCTCTCTCTCTCTCTCTCTCTCTCTCTCTCTCTCTCTCTCTCTCTCTCCCCCCATCACAACGATTACTAGAAAATTGCGCTCCTCTGAGGGAAATTTTTATGAAATCTGAAAAATATGTGTGTTACATTTTGATCAAATTATCCCAGACAGGAGTAGTAGTAAAAACTGTGTTTTCAAAGAAAAAGCTAAATGACTATATATGCAGAGGTGAATTGGGTTTGGAACAGGGTTTCTGTGGAACATAAACTAATTGTCTACTTTTAACTATTTTCAACTACATGTTTAAAAATCGACACTGAACAGTTATTTCGAGGGATGTGACATTTTCAGATGATAGTGATGCTCTCCTGTAACACACTGTCTGTCTGTCTGTCTGTCTCTCTGTCTGTCTGTCTGTCTGTCTGTCTGTCTGTCTGTGGCTCTCTATTTAAAGGCCTCATTAGGGCTCATTTCCGCCATATTAAACCATCCACATATGTTTGAGTAACAACCATTAATTTGCCAAAAAAACAGTCCCCGTTTAGGCCATCAGAGGGTTTTTAAATCACGGCCAATTACCCTGACACCACAGTACTCTGCCTACATTACCCAGCCAATCACTCAGACACGGGCCAGAGGGAAGATTTGCCTCTTTGCCATTACAGATGAGAAAGTAAAGAGGAATGGATCGCACTTGATCAAAACCGAAGCGTTGACCAAACCAGTACAGGCAGCTCTTTGAGCTCCCCATCAATTATATTCCTAAGAAAATGATACCCCAGGGTTCAAAAATTCAAAAGTTACCCACTCTCTGCAGAGACAATGGGTCCTTCTGTAAACGATGGACTGAAATTCTAAACAATTGATTTAATGGCATTAATTGTCAGTGAAATCAAAGAGGACCTGAAAAGATTCATTTAGGAAATTGAGCCAGTAAAAGCACAGGTAAATAAACAAGGGACACAAAAAAGTTTACATTTTTGTCAATACAATAATGCAGCATGCCCAAGATAATTCGCAAACAAACAGAATACCTCCCTTACCACTTCAAGCAATGCAGGCAAGCGTTACAGTTGTGTATATTTTGCTTCACCAACATGGAGAGTCATAGGCGGTGGGTGAGGCAGACGACTGAAGGCGTACAAGGCTAATATTTGACCAACTTTTATACTTGTTTTAACAACAATAGAGTTCAACATTATGTTCATAAACAGCAGTCGACACTGTAAATCAAAAATCGAGTAATCGTTAATATTATTTTTAATCATCATATCATATACAAGCCGACTGTATGTGGCTTTTGCCGTCACCGTCACTCGTGTAGGTGCGGTGGGCGGCGGTGGCACTGGCAGCATTTAAGACAGATTTTCAAAAAGCATATGCCGCATAGGCTCATACGCTCAATGGGGACAACTACGGTACAGTGTGTAAATACTTTTACTATTGGTGAGTTTATTACTGTAGTTTGTTCAACAAGTTAGATTGGAGACGTGTCGTCGTGTCGTCCGGTACAGTAAAGTATAGCAGGAGTCCCTCCTCACTCTGCCCAATAATATCCAGTTTGGTGACAGTCAAACTACAGTAGCTCTTGCCGTGATTTCACGTTTCTTTTTCTTATTCATCTTTCTGAGGGAATACCAGATTATCTAATTCACTGATAGATAATCATGACTTTTGAGGGGAGCCACTCCTCTCATGCACAGAAGCATTTCATCTGGTTCATTTCAGTTATAAAGTGGGCTGTGAAGACCAGGACTGTTTATTTGAGTCAGGTACCTCTCAAGGGAAAGGCCAGAGTAGGACTACTTGAGAATTCTCTTTCAAAACAACAATACAGAGAATACGTGAATTCTAATGGCCCCAATTCCTACACGCCCCCCTACCCCACACACACGCCCCCCTACCCCACACACACGCCCCCCTACCCCACACACACGCCCCCCTACCCCATACACACGCCCCCCTACCCCACACACACGCCCCCCTACCCCACACACACGCCCCCCTACCCCACACACACGCCCCCCTACCCCACACACACGCCCCCCCTACCCCACACACACGCCCCCCTACCCCACACACACGCCCCCCCTACCCCATACACACGCCCCCCTACCCCACACACACGCCCCCCTACCCCACACACACGCCCCCCTACCCCACACACACGCCCCCCTACCCCACACACACGCCCCCCCTACCCCACACACACGCCCCCCTACCCCACACACACGCCCCCCTACCCCACACACACGCCCCCCCTACCCCACACACACGCCCCCCTACCCCACACACACGCCCCCCTACCCCACACACACGCCCCCCTACCCCATACACACGCCCCCCTACCCCACACACACGCCCCCCTACCCCACACACACGCCCCCCTACCCCACACACACGCCCCCCTACCCCACACACACGCCCCCCTACCCCACACACACGCCCCCCCTACCCCACACACACGCCCCCCCTACCCCACACACACGCCCCCCCTACCCCACACACACGCCCCCCTACCCCACACACACGCCCCCCTACCCCACACACACGCCCCCCTACCCCACACACACGCCCCCCTACCCCACACACACGCCCCCCTACCCCACACACACGCCCCCCTACCCCACACACACGCCCCCCTACCCCACACACACACCCCCCTACCCCACACACACGCCCCCCTACCCCACACACACGCCCCCCTACCCCACACACACGCCCCCCTACCCCACACACACGCCCCCCTACCCCACACACACGCCCCCCTACCCCACACACACACCCCCCTACCCCACACACACGCCCCCCTACCCCACACACACACCCCCCTACCCCACACACACGCCCCCCTACCCCACACACACGCCCCCCTACCCCACACACACACCCCCCTACCCCACACACACGCCCCCCTACCCCACACACACACCCCCCTACCCCACACACACGCCCCCCTACCCCACACACACGCCCCCCTACCCCACACACACGCCCCCCTACCCCACACACACACCCCCCTACCCCACACACACGCCCCCCTACCCCACACACACGCCCCCCTACCCCACACACATACCACTACATGATTGTAGAGTTTTGACTACAACTGAAGAATACAGAGGACAAACATCAGGTGGAAAAGAAAGGTGGATAGAGAATGATAGATGACAGAGGCGGAGAAGGGCGGAGGAGGGCGGAGGAGGGCGAGTCGTGCTGGATAACCAGACAAGGAGGTCAAACACTCGTGCATGCGCGCACACATGCACGCATGCACGCATGCATGCAGGGAGAGAACACGAGAGAAGGATGCACTCTCTCATTAGCTATAATAATTCTCTTCCCAGCAACACTCAAGACAGTGACAGGTTGATTTCAATGGAGGCTCTCAAAGCATATTGGTTAGGTTTAAGGTTAAATTATAGTTAAGGTTAGTAGTCAATGTTAATTGGCTTCAGACATGTGGGGCCTGTTTCCTACAACGAAAAAATAAAATAAAATAAAATACACAACCGCTCATCATACCCAAATTGGTTTCACATTTGGCTTTGTGCCGGACACCGGGTACTGCACTCCCCGTGGGGGTGTGGAACACGTGTGTCGAATTTGAAGTCGGTGGGGCGAACGGTTCTTGAGTTATGTGCATTACAGCCGTACACACGTACGTACATTATGTACAGTACATACGTACATACAGAGTATATCTTGCCTCATGGCTCGGCAAGGCTACTTGCAAGATGCTGTAGCCTAGAAAACAAAACACAAATGTATCTGGGTAAATGTATCAGTTTTCCGATGCTAGCACTTTTGACACACTGATGGAGTATATTGTGGGTTGTAAATTGACATTCATTCATGTGAACTCAATAAGCCTACAGTTATCTAGCACAACAGAACACAGGCAGACAGAAGCTTGAACGGCTGGCGTAGCCGTCTGGGCACCATGTTGCGGGTTCGACTGCTGATCCCGACGACCTATTCTGCCAGTCTGTCCTGTCCTGTCCCCCCCCCCCCCCCCCCCCCCCCAGCATCGTACATATTGATAGCAAGGGCATTTCAACATGATGTGTATGTGTGTGTGCGCGCGTGCGCGTGCGCGTGTGTGCGCGCGTGTGTGTGTGTGTATGTATTACATAGGTTATTTTTGTCAGTGAGATTTTTTTCCTGTATGTAAATATTGATTAATTTGATAATGCGCAAAAGGTTAAAGGTAGGTCAAAGGCAGGCAATAGGGCCAACATATTCACGATCAAGCCCACAGTTCATGCATACAGAAATGCGAAAGCCTTCCTTTTTAATGGGTGGTGTATTATTATTGTCTTATTTTAATCCCCACAGAGGGCGGGGACTTGCACCGTTACGTTTAACTCGATTTCCCTTGATGTTCAAAGCTTGTATGTGAAAATGAATCTGGTTTCCGCATGAGAATGTGACCTAATCTGCTTTGCCAAACAATCAGTTGTCAACGCTGCCAGAGCCACTGTTTTCATTCCCAGATGCCTTTATTTTCAAGCTAATCAGAGCAAAACTGTGCTTGCTCTACCGGGAATGTACTAAAGTCTGCTAAATTAGATGTTTACCAGTACCGTACAAGCAAAGGATATGTTCATTACCCTGACGATAGAGGTGATTGAAAGAGAGACAGAAGTGACGAAGGGAGAACAATTTGGGAGAGAGACAATTAAGGAGAGAGAGGAGGGAAATGATGCAGGTGCACAGTGGCCTCCATGTTTACAGAGATATCAGCTGCAAAATGCAGTATTGACAGCACATACATCAAGCTTGCGGCTGAAATGTTAGGATGGTTGCATTAACAATTTGTAATTGGTAATACATTACGGATATAATCACTATTGTCAACAACAGAAAGTGGAGGGGTGTTGTCCATTGGGGTTTTTCTTTTTTGACTGCTAGTTGTTTTGTTTTGTTTTTTTGTTTGTTTTTCTTGTCTCTTTCTTTTGTGTAAGTCATGTGTATTTTGTATGCTTTATTGTAAAATCAATAAAAAACTTTGATGACAAAAAAACCCAGCAACAATATGATATTCACAGCTTTTCAACCTGTTCTGCTGTATGGCTGATTTCAGCTCCCGGGTACTATAGGAACATTTGGGTTATAAATGTAACACAAGGTTATAAAATTGTGCTGACTGGTCAGGTGCCATATACACTGGTGGAAAGTAACTGAGTACCTTTACTTAAGTACTGTACTTAAGTACACTTTTGAAGTATTTGTACTTTTACTTGAGTATTTCTAATTTCCAATATTTTTACTCCACTATATCTTGGATCCAAATATTGTACTTACTTTTACTCCACTACATTTATTTGAAAACGTTAGTTATTAGTTACTCTGTAGATTTTGATTATTACAATCTTCAGCTACATTTCAGCCATTTGAAAATAGCCGATCTACGAGCGTGATGCGACACATTGTGAGCTTCCAGATCTGCTATTTTCAAAATATATATACATTTTGAAAACCTGAAATGGGACATTCTGCATAATGAGTACATTCACTTTTGGTACTTTAAGTACATTTTCATGCCAATACTTTTGTACTTTTACTCAAGTTCATTTTGAATTCCAGACTTTTACTTGTAACAGGGTATTTCTATATTGCTGTATTGATACTTTTACTGCTGATATGGCAGCTGACCAATCAACAGCGTGAAGCATGGCCACCAGCAGCATGCGCCTGCTGTGTTCTCAACCAACTTCCTCTACACACTGTTGGGGATTTTGGTCACCGAGGCAGCTCGTAATGTTAAAAGTTACAGGCATGCCTTTATTGGACTCGTAGGTAATAGCATGGGTATTTTATTTCAAAGCGCTCTAACATTGAACGGTGTTAGTGGGTGTTGTGGCAGGCTGTCTGGTGAGAGCAGGGGGAACAGAGTGGGGTGCTGCTGTCATCAGGCAATGATTGCTATGCATTGCAGACCTATTTGAACTTCTTCTTGATGTGGCCAGCCCAGGTCGGATGGTGTCGTGGTGCCTGGAGACGTGGGTATACTCTTAATTTTGGCCCGCTCGAAAAGGAAAAGTGACATTTTCTGTGACTGCTGCCTAAACATATGGAGGGTATGGAAGTCTAGTGTGGACAATGTGTGCCACTGCTCACTAATATACCTTTGCATGTTTTTATTTCATAACACACACAAGCTGTGTTTGTTCATGTGAACACAACACAAAAGATTATTTATTGTGAGTCGTCTATGGACAATCTCCGAAAGAGACAGAGAGCCAGAGATTTAGTTGTAACAATGTGATCATGCCAAATGCCAGTTGACAATAGTCAAAAGTCAATATTTGCACATTGGCACACCTACTATACGGTACATCATTATTCACTACAGTAGTTCTCCTTTCTGCTATAAAAACAAACCCTGTTTATCATACAATAGTATTACTATTCTCACATACTGTACAGGCCTGCGTAAAACATCATGCAAACATTTAGGTGCCAGTTCAAACATTTATGGAAACGTACTTTCATGCTCTATGTATTTATCCCTCAGCTGTACAGAAACATTACAGTCTATATGCTTCCATGCAGTTAGCCCAAAAAGCTCCTTACACGGGCATTAGCTTCAGCATTGTCCACCAGTTTACAACAACAACATACAACAGGGATTAACAAAGATATGTTTAGCATGCACACATACCACAAATACACATACAGATCCACACCATCCAGGGATAATATTAGCATTATTTTGTAGAATCGGTTTGCTCATATCCAACAAGGCCAGTGGCAGATTTTCTAAATCCAGGTGAAAAGGCAAGCTGACAAGGTAGATGTGGCGAGAGCAGAATCCATGTGCACAGATCTTAACAGAAGACTTTCATACATCCACTTGATCCAATTTCATACTGTGAAGCATCTATATATTGTGTAGAGTAGACAAACCATTTACAGTATAAACCAAAATGTGGATAATCTGACATGTCTGGATTATCAAGGGACTTTATGTTAGTCAGATCTTTTATTCTCTCTAGTTCAACTGTATGCAAATAAAAAAGTGACGGCCAATGATGGGGTAAAACGTAAATGTGTATACCTAGTAACCACAAGATAATTGCTATAGAGACAGAACGGAGTCACTTAATCCATAAGATGTTTCATCAGTACAAAACGTGTATTTATTCATAGGTTACTGCAGGTGAATTGCAACAGAACATACACGTATACATACTGTAGCAGCCAACACATGATGCTGTGACAGTGGGAACGCCTACACTTTGTGAATACAGCCCCAGGTATGTCTAACGTGTGTACTGTACATGGTGATTGCTGTTGAATGTGTGATTTCCCAAATCCACAAACACCACACACAGAGGTGTTCCACTAACCCTCTGTTACAAAAAAAGGCATGCAGTCTGGAGGTAGAGAATATCGTGGATAAATGAGCAGCTGACAATTCCATTACAAGAAACTATACAGACCAACTGGAAAGCTCTCTCTCTTCAGCAACATCAACAACCACGCAAAAATAAACTATTCCCTTTGATAGAGGTCCAATAACAACTCTCTGTCCAGAGCCAGGGACACACCAGCGCACATGCATGCATGCATGCCCGTTCTCTCTCTGCGTGCGTGCGTGCGTGCGTGCGTGCGTGCGTGCGTGCGTGCGTGCGTGCGTGCGTGCGTGCGTGCGTGCGTGCGTGCGTGCGTGCGTGCGAACGCACATGTAAAGGAGGGATATTATTTCAGATGGCTGGCCTGTGTGTGGGCTTCCTGGTTAAAACTGAACAGATAGACAAACGCGCATAGAAGAAAAAACCTTATCAACCATATTGCTCCAGGGAGATGTCCTTGCTGTGTCCCTTAAATCTCTCGTCTTTTATTGCTCTCTCTGTCTCTCTGTCCTCTGGCTCGTTCACATTTTCTCTCCCCTCTGTCTGTTCCCTTTCTCTCCTCTTACATGTTCGTCTTTCTCTCTCATTCTGATTCTGGCTTTCCCTCATTCCCCCCACTCTGTTACAGTCTGTCCCTTTGACTCTCGGTCTACCTTTCTTCTTCACAATCCCTATCTCTTTATCTTTCAGCCTTTTGCACCCTCTCTCTCTTGTGTTCTCTCTACACCCCCCTCTCTCTGTTCCTCCCAACTGCTCACATAATTGATCTACAGACAGTTTGGTATTTGGTGTGTGTGTGTGTGTGTGTGTGTGTGCGTGTGCGTGCGCGTGTGCGTGTGTGTCCAGTATCAGAATTTTGTATGTGTGTTGTGTCTGCTTGTGTGTTGAAAATACTGTTTGAGGGCTAAAGCTAAGGTATAATGAAATGTAACCTGTAGTGCCCCGATAGTGACAAGCTTCTAAAAACCAGAGATGACTGTTTGTCTGACTTTCAGCCTGTCTGTGTCTGTCTGTCTGTCTGTCTTTTTTACTTTACTTTTTACTTTACTCACTATATCTGAAACAAGTTTTTATTTTATTTTAAGAGCGTAATAGGGTCTAAATAAAAGTCTAAACATACAGTATTTGATATATCTACCATTTGTCTCATTTACATACACACTGTAACTGACTGTAACATCTTTGTGTATTGATAATGTAAATTATTCTAGTATCAGTCTCCCGAAGGTTGCTTTTTTATTACTTTAGATAGATGTTCACTTCAGTGGGGTTAATGTCTGCTGACAGAGGGGGAAAGTCATACGAGTTAAAAACACTCCTTGTTCGTCCTTGGACTTCAGATACTCCTGGCAAAGCTTTATAGTGTAAATATTCAAATTTTGAGTGGTTGCCTATCTATCTAATCAATCACTGTCTTCCGCTCTCAGAAATCTTGCATTTCTCCAACTACTGTATTTTGTAAAAACTAGTTCAAATATACAACCAATGCATCCAGATATTATATCACATCACTCTAGAATCAATAATACTACAGTATAGTTTGGATTATTTCAGCATGCAATACTCCTAAGAGTCAGACAAGCATGGCTGAATGTCTGTGGCTGACCACCGTATGACCACGTCAAAGGGCACGCACGCACTCACGCACACACACACACACACACACACACACACACACACACACACACACACACACACACACACACACACACACACACACACACACACACACACACACACACACACACACACACACACACACACACACACACACACACACACACACACACACAATAGGCTAGACAGGCAACACTGCAGAATGCTATAAAAAACAACCAAAAATAATATATCATGATTCGTATATGGAGATCCAGGTGATGACAGTCAGCTCCACATATATGGAGATCCATGTGTTGTACCAACTTGGTTCATTTGCAAGTGTGACTCGCGTCGCGGCAACCATACTGTTGACTGTCACAATATGGCCATATATTGACATTCCCATATATTTCTCCTGTTTTTCATTGACCAAAAAATCCACAATGAAAAACAGGTATGGCCAGGGTTCATGGCGTTCATATAGCGTGTCTTGAGTGTAGAGGGTTTGATGATGTCAGATCGAAATCATCGTGATCTTCATATATGGAGACGGCCATATACGGAGCGTGTCACGAGGTGTGACGGACTATCAACCATACATGGAGGCGTGAGTGACGGACCGACGGATGGGTTTTGCAGGTTTTCACAGTAATCTGCGACCTACAGTCGCAATAATATGTTTCTAAAATGATTGCTGTAATATAGCTGTAATACGGTTATTTCTAATTCATCCTCTGATGTGTGTTCTGCACCCTGCTATAAGTTCACCTCACTCGTCATTGAGGAGCTGAAATTAGACCAAAAGCAAAAGACAAACTTAAAAAACTAATTACTTTCACCAGGTGGGGTTTACTGTACTGGGTGTGCCACACAGCAGACGACAAGTTCTAAACAAACAAAATAGCTAAAACTTTCCATTTTAATCAAATTCTCTTCATTACGCACCATTCCCTCGCTCTCGTCCCATAATGCATAGGGCTGGAATGTCTCGGAGTGTAATTCTGTAATGAGCAGGGTAGAAAAATGACACGGTATGTTAATTGCCTTGTGCAAGACGAGCGGCAACATTTAATTTGAGGAAATTAATGTGGGTGGAGAGGAGGCGTTGTTATAGCAGTGATGGGTGAGAGGCAGTATGCTGACACACACACACACACACACACACACACACACACACACACACACACACACACACACACACACACACACACACACACACACACACACACACACACACACACACACACACACACACACACACACACACACACACACACAAAACTACTTTACCTGGAAATAAAGGAGTAGTTCACCCACAAAAAAGATATACCTGATTTCTTGTCGCATTCCTGAGCCAATAATTTGATGAGCGGTTGAACTATTACTGTGAATTATTACTGTGTGTAATTGATAGAAAATAGGTTATTGTTTGGGTGACCTAGCTACTCCTAAAGCATGATATATTATATACTTTGTGAATTGGTGTCATGTACTGAAAACACCCAACGTGACTCTAATTGGGCTTCACAACCAGTTAAACTCTTCCTTCCTCCAAAGAACAGGCAGGTGTTGTAAAGGACTGGTTTAATACAAGAATTAAAACTGAAAAAGTTTAAAACTGAAGTATAAAACTGAAACACAAAATAGAAGGCAGAAAGCACAATTAATAAAAGTAATACAAATAACGTGTTACGCGATTCGCGAGGATTATGGCGATTCATAGAGGATTATGGCGATTCGTAGAGGATTATGGCGATTCGTAGAGGATTATGGCGATTCGTAGAGGATTATGGCGAAGATTATGGCGATAATCCAAAAAAAATATTTTTGGGGGGATAAATCCCCAAATGACTTCCACATGATCGCAGAGGTGACGTGACATTGTAATTGGCTAGCAAAAATAGTGGGAGGGGCCTATGTAAGCGATTGCGGCAACCACACTTTGCAATTTTCCCAAAATTTAGACTTTTCTAGTTGGTCTATCAACCAGTGAAAAGTACCAGCATGCTTTGAATCTACTGTGCCTAAGAAGCCCATTGTTAGCTGTTTAAATGACATCAGGCACATTGCCTAAACATCTGTTGAATGAATAGAATGTAAACATCGTCCCAGTGCTGTGCTACAGTAGATCATTATCAGATTGCATAAAGGTCCAACAGGTCGGTGGATTATGCGGTCTCTGTGTCCACTCCATCTTGCAGCATCTAGAGGCGCCTGGCTGCTACCTACGCTTGGGTATTGGTCAACTATAGGTCAACTTTCTCTTATTATTGTTACAATCACACCCACAAGGCTATACTATAACAAACATTTGCAGCTAAATTTCCATCAGCCTCCATGGCTCTGCCTCTGCGACTTGGACTTCTACTTTCAGGTGGGAACTGCTTGTTATATAGGAGATGTGTATGGTGGTGTGGTGGGTTGTGATGGTGGGTATGGGGGGCTTTCGGGTAGGAACTACTTGATATGGAAGATGGGGATATGGAGGATGGTGGCTGGTGGGGGTATAGGCAGAACATGTGACCGAATATTACCAAGACCAGACGATCAGGCATATGCACACTTACATGAACACCCAAAAACTCAGTGGGAAAAAAAGGCTTAACCACTGATTCCGAATGCTAAATAATTGTCTATCATTCAACTAAAAGCCAGAGCTGAAATCGGTGTGCAATTTGAAAATAATTCAGAAATAGCAAATTGTTTGTTACATTAATATATCACATTACATTACTTCTTACGTTGCGTCAACACCTCGTGCTAATATCGTCCAGTTAGCGCTACAATATTCCTTTGTCGTATTTGTCATAAGTTAATAAATATTAACCCACAAAATCAAGTTAAAATAAAATTACTCTTCTGTTGTGTAGGCTAAATAAAGTGAAGTGGTATTGTGTAACAGAGACACCAGGCAGTTCAGCTGCACACACACACACACACACACACACACACACACACACACACACACACACACACACACACACACACACACACACACACACACACACACACACACACACACACACACACACACACACACACACACACACACACACACACAGTTATCCTTCTTGGCTGCTGTCGGTCTTCTGGCATATTCATCTGTTGGTCTATTGACTTATTTATCACAAGTTGAGAGGCAATATTAACAACATTGGCACTCAACCTCCAAACATACATACGGTACGCACAATTCTTAAGAGGCTCAACCCTATTATGGAAAACCAAAGACATCTTGCACATCCTGTCTCCATGCATCAGCCACGGCATTAGAATTTCAAAGTAGATTTCTGATTGTTTGATCTTGCATCCAAAAATGATTGTTCATAAAAAAAAGAAAAAGAAAGAACTGTATGGGGGGGAAAAAAGAGAATCTATGAGAAATAAGCAATTATAACATGAAGCATTCTAATAATACCCGTGGTTGTGATCCATAATTAACGCTGAATAGATCCCGTTTTTTGCCTCCTGCAGGCCGGGCCCCAGTGGAGCCGTCCTCTGGAGAGTCAGGACCAACTTCAAGGAATCAACACATCATGACGCATCTTCACGCCCATATGACCGAAAAGTGCTACTTTAGCTTGAGTCTCTAAGGATTTGTCGACCTGGAAATTGATTCGTTTTGTCTTACTGAGGTGCTAATCATGCATTTTAATGTTACTTTTCCTTCTCACTTTTCTCTGCTTGTTTTCTTAGTATCAGATCGCAGGCCTGATCTATGTTCAGACGGTGTAACTATAGTCCTCAGTTTCTCGTCACTTTTTTCTCATTGGCTCGCCGGCAAGCCAATGAGGGCTCAATTCCCTCTCAGAATATGGCATCTAAACAGCTACAGTATGCAGCACGATGCGACACTTTGTTCGGCCACTGTATATATACTATAGAGACATGCAGCAAAGGTCGTCATGACACGCTGTCAGGCCAGAGCCTATGTGTGGCATGTGCCTGATAGGCGCCCGCTGACTACATTTCCTATTCTGACTAATACAGTATTCAGTCAGTCAATCAATCAATCAAAGCTAAGAATTAGAATACCTTACATGCTTTGGTGAGAAAAGATTAAAGTACAAGGTTAAGGCTATTATAAAGGCAAATTTAATATGAGACAAACTTTTGATGGTGTGACTGAGGTGGTTCTCTGATTCAGCTTTGAAGCGCATAAAAAAAAAATCAT